>NW_024081458.1:397430-438661 GCF_003009895.1 Hyaena hyaena | reverse complement strand
CCTTGGCTGTGCAGAAGCTTTTAATCTTGATGAGGTCCCAACAGTTTATTTTTGCTCTTGATTCCCTTGCTTTTGGGGATGTGTCAAGTAAGAAGTTGCTGCGGTGGAGGTCAAGGAGGTTGTTTCCTGCTTTCTCCTCTAGGGTGTTGATAGTTTCCTGTCTCACGTTTAGGTCCTTTATCCATTTTGAGTTTATTTTTGTGAACGCACACATTTCTAACATATTTTGCTGGCCAATCTTCAAAGACTCTACTGTATTCATTTAATTTTCAAATCTTCACTATTAGAATTTTTTTTTTTAAGTTTCAGCATGGTTTGAAGAACCAACATAGTTTTCCCACATGTGCAAATCATAAAAAGCTCTGGGGGAATTAATTTGTTTACTTGAAACTTTGTTGGTCATCGTATATGGAAAATATTATTTTTTATAAATACAAAGAAAAAGAAAAATCTTTGGACTCCACCTAAAATGACATTAGGAATTAACATATGACTTGAATATTTTTAAGTGGAGGAACTGATCACTGGCTTTTATGAATTTTATTAGCATTTAAAAAATTGTGATTTGTGGTATTAGCAAATCCTTAAATCTTGTTATTCTAACATTCTTTTATGGTGTTTTGAGAGCATAGACGTAGGGTTCATAGAGGTCAAAAAGCAGTTTTGGAGTATTTCCAAGTCTCAGGTTCTATGTATGCATGAAATTATGGAATCATGCACACTTAAAAAGGTATATGCTCTTACAGACCATCATGTCTAATCCTCTGAGTCTGCAAGAGAAGTAACTCAACTCAAAAAAAGATAAGAATGAAGAACAGAGATCACATGGTCTCTTTTTTAATAAAAAAAAATTGGGGAGGGGGAGACCATAGTCTCCTGAATCCCATATGATGTACTTGTCCCCAAAACCACATTACTCTAGCCTTTGAACATAAAAAACATGGTCCTCTAAAGCTATTATATAAATAAGTGAATAATAGAGATCTCTGTCTATCTTTTTTTATCTATCTATCTATCTATCTATCTATCATCTATCTCCTACTAGTTTTATTCTTCTAGTAGAACTCAGACCAATATAGATTTTTGTATCCTTATATCTTGATATCATAGTACAATAAAAACATTGAATCACTGAATATGTTCTGTAACATGATGAAGCCCGCAGTCTATTTTTAAACTTGTCATCATTGTATTTAGGTGCTTTGAATAGGCTGCCAGGAGAGGTGATATTAAAACTATGAGGATATATGGCATCATTTACAACTTTGTGTTTTTCCTATCAACTAGAAAATAACAAGGTGTAATAGCTTTTAAAGGTGCCTACCAGGATCTAAAATAATCCTGTCCCTATCTCCCATGGTGTGATATTGATGCTCATTCACCAAGTGATCAGAATTTTGTTATATAAATCATGACCTAACAGAATTCTCTCTTCTCCACATAAGTTCCCAGCAGTCCTCGATTTTTTTTTTTTTTTTGATAGTGGTGAACATAGCTGCCTTCGTGGTTAAATTTTAATAGAGATCTTTTTTTGTCCTATGCGACTTAAAATGACTTTTACAGAACATCTTCTTCTTTTTTGCTTCTGCTAAGTAACTAATGCTTAGTGGAGATGATATCTAAGGTAGAAGAAGATTTCTAGAACCAGAGCCTTTTCCTTGGAACTATGAGCAATCAAGTTGAACATAAGTTAACTGACTGTGATACCTATCCGTGAGTAGGATCTAGGCATGGTATAGAATGTAAATTATTGTTTGAGTGTCATAGAGTCAGATGCCAAGTTCATAGCAGACATAGGTCCTTCTTTGTTATCTCTTCAGTCTCTCTTGACTTCTGGGGTGAGCCGAACCCCACTTTAAGCCATTAATAATAATACATTAAATTGTTTCTAATGTTAGTTCTCCAGATGTGGAAGCCCCAATTTTTTCCCCCAGGTTTTTAAATGAAACAAATGTAACAGAATCGAAAAAAGCTTATGTGTATTAAATATATACAGGAACAAGGATAGGTGTGGGCATTGTATGTATATAGCTATAAGCTGGAATGATGGGCTGGCCAATAAGATTCCTAAAAGCATCCATTATTCAAGTTTCTGCTTCTACTAATGAAGACAAATAGTGTCTATGAGACCAAACTCTCCATCGGTAACAACTATAAACTCCAAACAAAATAAGAAAAACAATTATTTGAAGGCACTGGAGAATGACAAGAAATCAGGCAGATATTACTGGAGGGCAAACAATGGGAGGAATTGACACTTAGAGGAAGAGAAGAGCACTGGGTGGGTATGTGTCCCCCATAACTTCAAAAAAGTGTATGTGTGTGTAAAAGCTTTGCATGTAGGGACTGTTCTGGGACACTGATTCGAATCTCCTTTGCCTCAACCTCTCATCTGAAAAAATGGAGGCCAAATTGCAGTGAAACAAGCTTTTTTAAGCACTGAAAGATAAAAATTGCAATTCCAGGGGCACCCGGGTGGCTCAGTCGGTTAAGTGTCCGATTTTGGCTCAGGTCATGATCTCACGGTTTGTGAGTTTGAGCCCCATGTACATTGGGCTCTGTGCTGATGGCTTAGAGCCTGGAGCCTGCTTCAGATTCTATGTCTCCTCTCTTTGCACCCCCACCCCCACCTCACACTCTGTTTCTATCTCTCTTCTCTCTCAAAAATAAATAAACATTAAAAAATAATTGCAATTTCAGAACATTATATCCAGTAAAAATATTATTTAGTAATAAAAGCAAAATAAAGACATTTTCAAGTAAAAGTAAACTAAGATAATTTGTCAGCAGATCTATACCTTTAGAAATTCTAAAAATAGGGCTTTTTGGTTTTGATTTTATTTTATCATTAAGAAAAATGATCTAAGGTGAAAACGTCAACCTTCAGAAGAGAAGCCCCAGAAACGTTACTTAAATGGATAGGTATAAAACAAGTTTTTCTTAAATAAAAAAACACACACACACACATGGACCTGTTAAAACAAAAGGTTATTGTTTTCTGGAGGGTTTAATTTTTATAGATGTAGTATATATGACAACTTTTATAAGAGAGAAGGGGGAGACGGTAAATAAATCTGTACTGTTATAAAATACTTATGTTTTATGTAAAGTGTTACAGTATCAACTCCGACTAGACTGAAAATTTCCATTTGTTCATTATAATCCCTTGGGCAACCACTAAAAGATAACATAAAGTGGTATAGAGCAACAAGTCAAAACAGAATTCTAACAAAAATTCAATTAGTTATAAAAATAGGTAGAAAAGAATGGATGGAAGAGTAAAAACTGGAGAGGAGAAGTGGGAAAAATTGTAAAATTGTACATTCAAATTTAACGATATCAATAATGGACCAAACACTCCATTTAAAAAAAGGCACAGTTTGGATTTTTATTTTCCTAAGCAAGACTCAGTTCCCTGTTATGTACAAGAGTCAACCTTCAAATACAAAGACACAGACAGCATGGATGAAAAAAGATATACTATACAAACAGAAGCCTAAAAAGGGGGGAGGGACCATACTATCATATAAAGTAGACTCCACAAGACAAAGATTGTTAGTAGAGGTAAAGAGGAACATTTCATAATGAAAAATTGGCCAATTCATGAGAAAGCCATAGAAATCATAAATGTATATGCATCTAATAACAGAGCTTCCAAGTACACACAGCAAAATTGACCAAGTTAAACAGACATAGATAGTTTACAGTCAAGGTTGATTTTAATACCTCTGTTTCAGCAATCAATATAACTACTGGACAAAGAAACATTGAAGACAGAATCTCTGAACAATTCCATCAACCACCATGATCTTACATGTATTTATAGAATATTCCATCCAACAACTGCAGATTACACATTATTTTCAAATGCACATGGTACATTCACCAAGAAAGACCTTGTGCTGAGCTGTAAAACAAGTCTCAAATAAACATAAAAGCTCTGAATTTACAATGTGTATGTTTTCTGACCATAATGAAATTACAGTAGAAACCAGTAATGTTAGAAAAACAAGTATCTGAAAATTTAATTTTTTATTTTTATTTATGTATTAAAGAGGGTTTAAAAAATTTTTTTAATGAAAGAGAGAGAGAGAGGGGCACGAGTGTGAGCAGAGGAGGGGCAGAGGAAGAGAGAGAGAGAGAGAGAGAGAGAGAGAGAGAGAGAATCTCAAGTAAGCTCCATGTTGAGTGCTGGCCACCGAGGCTCCCCTTATGATTGTATTTTTAAGTAATCTACGCACTCAATGTGGGGCACAAACTCAAGAGTTGCACGCTCCACTAACCAAGCCAGCCAGGCACCCCAATAGCTGGAAATTTAAAAATGCATTTGTAGGGGTGCCTGGGTGGCTCAGTCAGTTACGTAGCTGACTTTGGCTCAGGTCATGATCTTGTGGTTCGTGAGTTTGAGCCTTGCGTCAGGGCTAGACAGCTCATAGCCTAGAGCCTGCTTCAGATTCTGTGTCTCTCTCTCTGCTCTCCTCTGCTCCTGCTCTGTCTCTCAAAAGAAAATGTTTAAAAAAAATTTTTTTAATGCACTCGCACATAGTCCATGGGCTATTGCCATTGTTCATAATATTTCAGAAGCCATTGGGGATTCACATACTATGATGTGAAACATGTTTTGATGTGAACAAAAGAGTAGAGGCTTATATGGGCAAGTAAACAGCTTTTCTAAGATCCCTGGAAAAGCTTTAAGGTTTAGCCAAAAGAAGATAAATGATCCGATATTTTGTCTGCTATTTTAACCCCAGCATTGATGCGGCATCAGAATTTAACAATCTCTTGTTACAAGCTGAGATCATATTAGCTGCCCGCTACTTCCATGGTTTGATCTGCGTCATATAGCTACAGGGCATTGGCATCCTCTGTCACTGAGGTATGCCAGGTCATCTTGCCTTGAGAGATATTTTTCAGTCTGATCAGCCTTCAATAAAAGTGTATCTGTCACCTCACTAACCTCTGATCTTGTATGAAAGTCCAGTTCCTGCTTCTGGTATAATCGTCTTCCTACCCTTAGGTCTTTAGGGATGTGTTTCAAGGTGGCCGCTTAAAGTTTAGGTCCGGCCAGTGGCTCTTATAATTAAGCATGCATCGGAATCGCTCAGAGTGCTTGTTAAAATAGATTGCAGGGCCTACCTCTAGAATTTGTGATTTAGCAGGGCTGGAAGGGATTCCGACAATATTCATTTCTAACTTCCAGGTCATGCTGATGCTGTTGGTCTAGGATTTTCCTGTTTAAAGGGAAAGAGGAATGTTAAGAAAGTGTCAAGTATTTACTCAACAGATTGTTTCTTGTCTTATCTTGTGGGAAGTCAAGACTCTGAAGTGAGATGTTTCAAATCCTTTCACACATCTTAAGAATACTTTAGAATTTCAGAGGAGACAGGAGTTGGAGAGAGCTAGGGAAGAAAGTCTAGAAATTCAAAAGCTTTCAAGCGAGTCTAACTCAAGGTTCCATTTTATGGAATTGGGTTGCTTCCACATTCCAGTTACTGAGGGTTTAGAAACCATCTGGGCCAATGTTTTTCAGTATGTGGTCACTGGACCACCACCAACAGCAGCAGGAGGACCTGGGAACTTGTTAGAAATGCAAATCCTCAGGCTGCACCTCAGGTGTGTGAGTCAGAAGCTCTAGTGGGGGCTGGGGGGTGGGGTATAGCCAACAATCCTAATTAACAAGCCCTCCAGGTGATTTAAATGCACTAACGCATTAGCCTGAGAGCTATGGACCCAGTCCAGGGATAGTGACTTTTGTTAGGTCTGTTTTAGGATGGGGGGCTGGGCTGAGGGGCTCACAGTTGTTCAACACTGTGTTGTCAACACGCACAATGCAATGTTACAGAATCTGGCTAGACAATACTCACAAGAAAGTACTTTTGCTTCTTTTGGAAACAGATAAGGGAAAGTGTCAGAATCATTTTGTAAGTTATGGGACCACATTTTATTGGCTCTATTTTAGAGAATGGCACAATCAATAGTGATGCATTCCTGTATAGTGCAATAATCCAAATTCTTACTAAGTAGCAGTCAGGCTGTGGTCCCAAGGCTGAACATTTAAAAGAAGGTACAGGGAAACATTGGACTGAATTGATGGTCAACCTTTATTTATTTTTTTAACTTTTTAAAATGTTTTATTTATTTCCGAGAGAGAGAGAGAGAGAGAGAGAGAGAGAGAGAGAGAGAGGCAGTGTGAGCCGGGGAGGGTCAGAGAGAGAGGGAGATACAGAATCCAAAGTAGGCTGCAGGCTCTGAGCTAGCTCTCAGCACAGAGCCCGACACGGAGCTGGAACCCATGAACCGTGAGATCATGACCTGAGTTGAAGTTGGATGCTCAACCGATTGAGCCACCCAGGCTCAACCTTTTAAAAGGGAATTTTTAAGGCACATTCGCTCATTTATTCATTCAAATATTCACTGAACACCAACTTCTTGCGAAGCTATACATTGTCCTGAATGGCAATCAAAGACACACAGTTGAGCAAAATACAACCCACTTCCTTTGTTGGAGACATAATAGACTGCAGAAATCCAAACTGGAATAGGCCTTAGTAACCATCTGGTCTGGTGGTTCTCTGTATGGTCCTGACACTAGGAAGATCAGTTATCACCCAAAACTTGTCCGTAGACCTTGCCCCAAGTGACCTGCTGAGTCAGAAACTCCCCGTTCAGGGGTAGGGGAAGTGTGGCCAGCAAGTCAGGTTAAGCCCTTTGGGTGATCTTGATGGATGCTGTGGTTGGAGAACCATCAACCTAGCCTAATTATATTTGACCTTTCCTAGAGAATCTTGCTGACAACAGAGTCGTGCGTAGAACTTCGGGTGGTGTGAACTGGGAAGTCCCTGTTTAAGGAATGATTTTGCGCAGACCCTTATTTTGCAATTAAGCAAAGTAAATACCAAGAGTTAAGCGACTTGCTAATTGATTAAACAGCTAATTAATAGCAGGATGCTGCCTCCAAGTTTAAGCCAAACAATTCCAAATGCATCTCTCTCTTCCTGTGCCTACACAGCAACAAAAGCACCGTATGGGAGGCGGTACACAGAACTGAAGCCACAGCAATCTATGATTTAAGGTTTTAAAAATCGATCTTGTCCACATAAAAGGGACTCCCCCTTCAGAGATGGCAGGGTTGCTTTTCTTTTTGTAATGGCTACGTGAGGAAATGTGTGTGTTCCAAAACTATCTCTGAAAAACAGATATGTGCCTAGGAATTAATTTCTGTGCCAAAATAAAATAGCACAACATTTTGGCTCATGAAAAAAATAATGTTCTTATGTTACACACGTTCTTGCTGAAAGAGCTGGGTATTACTGTTGGTAGACAGCCTGTGTTCACTTAATTACATACCAGAAAGGAACTAAAGGCGAAGAACAACCACAAAACAGGTAAAGCAAAGTTGAACAAAAGAAGGCATTAATGCAATAACACTATCTGCATCCCCTTCAAAGACAGGCAAAGTGAGGGGCACCTGGGTGGCTCAGTCGGTTAAGCGTCCGACTTCAGCTCAGGTCATGATCTCACGGTTCGTGGGTTTGAGCCCCGCGTCGGGCTCTGTGCTGACAGCTCAGAGCCTGGGGCCTGTCTTTGGATTCTGTGTCTCCCTCTCTCTCTGACCCTCCCCTGCTCATGCTGTCACTATCTCTCTCTCAAAAATAAATTAAACATAAAAAAAAACAGACAGGCAAAGTGAATCTATGCTGTCAGAACACAGGACAAGGATTACCTTGAGGAGGCGAAGGTGGAGGTTGGGAAAGGCAAAGGGGAGCTTCTGGGACTCTGCTCATGTTCACGGTCTCATCTGATGGCTGGCTACCCAGGTGTGCTGTGTCTATTCAAGCCATAGACTATGCATTTTTAGTTATTTATCGGTAAATAATTGAAACACACAAAACCAAGGTGAAGAGATTTTAAATGTGTAAAGAATAGCTCCAAAAAGGCTTTGTTTTTCATGAAAGAAATGTTTTGCTCACAATTAGTCTACAAGAAGAGGCCCGTGGCAGTGTAGAAGCACCTATCCAGAGGGACCTTGAATCCTACCGTCTTTCAAAAGTACAGAGTGGAAAGGAGTAATTGCCATTAGCTCAGAAAAGGAGCTGTCAGAGATGCTGAATCAGCTGAGCTGAGGACACCACGCTGGCTCAAATCACTTGATTCTATAGCCAGGCAACACCTGATGTCTTTCCAGGCAATTGTTTTTTCGGCTTGAAAATGAAATATTTTACTGTCCCCTACTCTTAAATTTTTATAAATTAGATCTGCTGAATTTCAGAAGTTTAAACTGTCATTTTAAGAGGCTAATAGAAAGCTTTAAAATGTCTGACTAAAATGATACTGCCTTGAACTATTCTCAAAATGGGAGTAAAATGCATTCAACTGTATAAATGCAAATTAAGAAAGTATTGGGTTAAAAGTATTCAAATTCTTTAACCCAAAATCCATTTCTATTTTTCTTTTTTTTCATGTTTATTTATTTTTGAGACAGAGAGAGACAGAGCTTGAGGCAGGGAGGGGCAGAGAGAGAGGGAGACGCAGAATCTGAAGCAGGCTCCAGGCTCCAAGCTGTCAGCACAGAGCCCGACACATGGCTCGAACCCAGGAATTGTGAGATCATGACCTGAGCTGAAGTCGGACTCTTAACCGACTTAGCCACCCAGGCACCCCGCCATTTCTATTTTTCTAGGTAACCATGGATAAACAAAGGTTTGTATAAAAATATTTTAAATGGTTATTTAAAAATAATAATATGGTAAAATATGGTAAATATGATTATTTTTGAAGTAATAAATATGGTAAAATGTTATAGAATAATATTTAATAGAAAGCAGGACACAAAATTGTTATAGAATGTACTTACTGTTTAAATAATTAAGGAAACCATATTTGTAAAAATATAAAAACATTGGAAGTGCTCATCTCTGTGGCAGAAAACTATGTAATAGCTTCTTTCAAAAGCTTTTTTTTACATTTTTAAAAATAAACATGCATTTACCTTTTAAATTATAAAGATGGTAGCTCATGTTCCTGCTGGTGGGAATGCAAACTGAGGCAGCTGCTCTGGAAAACAGTATGGAGTTTCCTCAAGAAATTAAAAATAGAACTGCTTTACAACCCAGCAATGGCACTACTAGGTTATCCATAGGATATTAGAAGGCTGTTTTGAAGGGGCACATGCACCCCAGTGTTTATAGCAACACTATCAACAATAGCCAAAGTAGAAAGAGCCAATTGTCCATCGATGGATGAATGGATACAAAGATGTGGTAATATATACAATGGAATATTACTTGGCAATCAAAAAGAATAAAATCTTGCCATTTGCAACAATGTGGATGAAACTAGAGTATATTATGCTATGTGAAATTAGTCAGAGAAAGACAAATATCTTATGATTTCACTCATAGGTGGAATTTAAGATACAAAACATGAACATAAGGGAAGGAAAGCAAAAATTATAAAAACAGGGAGGGGAACAAAACAGTAGACTCTTAAATACAGAAAACAAATGGAGGGTTGCTGGAGGAATTTGGAGTGGGGGATGGGCTGAATGGGCAAGGGGCATTGAGGAAGGCACTTTATTTTCCATGCCTCAGTTATAAAGGTATTTCCTACATTTTGTAGTACTTTCATTGTTTTAACATTAAACGAAGATTTTTAATCTATCCATAAACATTTTAAAACTTCTTTAAATTTTTAAACGTCTTAAAATTTTTGAAAAATTCTTTTTTTAAAATGTGAATAGACTTTATTTTATTTTTTATATATTATATGTATGGGATGAATCACTGGATTCTACTCCTGAAATCATTATTGTGCTAGATGCTAACTTGGATGTAAATTAAAAAGAAAAGTTTTTTTAATTAAAAAAAAGATTAAAAAAAAATAGTACATGTTCTTCCTAAGAAATGCAAGTATCCCCAGAGGAAAAAGAGAATAATTCTCCTTCCCCTTCTCTCTTCACTGCTCTGCCCAAGACTTACACAGAAATAACAAATATTAGAAAATACTATTCCCTTCCTATGTATTAAGGTATATTATATAAACACAGCTTTCTGTAATGGAAAAAATATTCTTTTTAACTTGCATTTTCCTTTAATGACATATTTTGAACAGTTTTTTGAGTTTACCTCATTCTGTGATAAGAATTCCTAATAATTTATTCTGCTAGTTCCCTTCTCAGACATTTTAGAAACAGACATTTTAAGAATATCTCAGTCTGTACCCATTTCATTACTAACAGAATGATCACTATATATAAGTGGGTACACCTATCAAATGAACTCTAGAATGGAAGTGCTGAGTCCAAGAATATGTTTTTTAAGTGTTAATATTTATTGCCAAATTTACACTCTGAAGGTTGTGTGCAAAAGGAAAGAACCCATCTTTTCCACACACACCACTGTTTAGTATTGGTTTTAGGAATCTTTTCCAACACAGTGAGTAAAAGATTTTATCTTATTATTTTACATGTCCCTGATTAACAATAGGATCGAGCATCTTTCCATGTTGCTTATTTTAAATGACTTTTCACACTCAATTTGCATTTTCTCAATTTTTTATTGGTTTATTGATGATTTACGTTGTACTGTTGTTAATACTTTGTTATTTGTATCCAAAATATTTTCTTCCAATCTGTTGAAACTTTACTGATCACACATACATTTGGTGTTTATTAATCATGTATGTTTGAATATGGAAAAAATGTTGACATTTTATAATCAGATTTTTTTGGCTTTTATGTGAGTGTTTTTTCCATACCTCAGTTATAAAGGTATTTCCTACACCTCTTTTAGTACTTTCATTGTTTTAACATTAAATGAAGATTTTTAATCTATCCAGAAACATTTTCTTTCTTTTTTTTTTTAAATGTTTTTATTTATTTCTGAGAGGGAGAGAGACAGCTTGAGCAGGGGAGGGTCAGAGAGAGAGGGGGAGACACAGAATCCAAAACAGGCTCCAGGCTCTGAGCTGTCAGCACAGAGCCCAGTGTGAAGCTCAAACTCACAAACCATGAGATCATGACCTGAGCTAAAATTGGATGCCCAACCAACTGAGCCACTCAGGCACCCCTATCCAGAAGCATTTTAAAGCTTCTTTACACTTTTAAAACTTTCTAAAAATTCTCTTTTTAAAACATGAATTGACTTTATTTCAGTTTTTATTTTTTTGTTTATTCATTTATTTTTGAGAGAGAGAGCACACATGTGAGCACTAGTGAGGGAAGGGGCAGAGAGAGAGAGAGAAAGAGAGAGTGAGAGAAAGAGAGAGAGGCAGAATCCCAAACAGACTTGGCACAGTCAGCTCAGAGCCCACTGTGGGGCTCGAACTCACAAACCAAACCATGAAATCATGACCTAAGCCAAAATCAAGAGTTGGACGCTTAAAAATAAAAAAAAAGAGATGGACGCTTAACCAAATGAGACATCAGGCACTCCGAAACTTAAAAATTCATCAGATGCTTTATTTCCTTTTTTTTTTAAGTAGTTGACACACAATATTACATTGGTTTCAGATGTGCAAATAGTGAGTCAACTCCATATGTTATGCTACGCTATGCTTACCACAAGTGTAGCTGCCATGTACCACCGTACATTCCTATTACAAATACCTTGTATTTGTAATACAAATAGGACTGTATTTCCTATGTTGTACCTATTATTCCCGTGACTTACTCATGACATAACTGGAAGCCTGTAACTCCCACTCCCGTTCACCATTTTGCCCATCTCCCACCCCCCTCTGGGCAACCATGTTTGTTCTTTGTATTTATTGGTCTGTTTAGCGTTTTGTTTGTTCCTGTTATTCAGATTTTACATATTAGTGAAATCATATGGTATTTGTCTTTCTCTCACTTATTTCACTTAGCATAATACTTCCTAGGTCCATCCGTGTTGTCACAAATGTCAAGGGTATATATAAACCATATCTTCTTTATCCATTTATCTATTGATGCAGAAACTATTTTAGTATGTGGATATGTACTACTGTGGCAGAGCTAGCCACCAAAATGGCCTTCAATTAACCGCATCAACTGGTATTCACACATCATGCAGCACCTTTTTACATTGTACCATGGTCATCTATGTGACCAATAGAATGTGGCAGAAGAGACACTCTGTCATATCTAATACTAGGTTATTAAAGATGGCTACCTGGGGTGCCTGGATGGCTCAGCCAGCTAAGCGTTCAACTCTTGATTTTGGCTCAGGTCATGATCTCACAGCTCATGAGTTTGAGCTTGCTTTGGGCTCTGCTGACAATTCAAAGCCTGAAGTCTGCTTCGGTTTCTGTGTCTCCGTCTCTCTCTTCCCCTCCCCAGCTTATGCTCTGTCTCTCTCAAAAATAATATATAAACAGGAAAACTATTAAAGATGTCTTCTTTCCAGGGCTTCCTTTCTCTCAGATTACTCATTTGTGGCAGAGACAGGGGCAGGGGGCAACTGTTATGTCATGAAGACTCAGGCAGCCTAAGTAGAGGAACTACTTAGAATGGTTAATGTGGTGAAGCACTAAAGTCTCTAGCTAACAGGAAAGAATTGAGACCCACCAACCCCCACTGTCAGCTTGGAAGCAGATCCTATAACCTTCAGATGACTGTAGTTCCAGCCAACAGCTTGACTGTAACTTGTGAGAGACCCTGAATTATGGCCACATAGCTAAGCTGCTCCTGGAACTTGACCCAGAGAAACCATGATGTAATAGTTTGTTATTTCAAGCTGAAAACCTTGGGGATAATCTGTTATGCACCAATAGATAACTAAAGTAACTATGTTTATAACTAGGACAGGTTTTATTTTTAAAAGAAAAGAGATACTTGTCCTTCAGAAAAAGAAAGGACTTCGAGAATTTATTAAGTAAGTCTTTGCTATTTGAGCATTTCCTCCTTCCACGCTTGCTTACCTTAGAGTCGCTATCGCAAATTCTGTTTGGGAAAAATATCTGTGCTGGGAAATGTTAAATATTTAGTATTCTATAATTGTTACATTTTATAGTTTAGAAAATTGATTTTCTGGATATCTCCAGATGTTTATTCATTAAAAATGGTAGTTTAGGGGCAGGTCCCTCAGTGGCTCAGTTGGTTAAGCATCCATCTCTTGTTTTCAGCTCAAGTCATGATCTCAAGGTCATGAACCCCGCCCCCCCACCTGTGGGGCTTCATGCTGAGCATGGAATAAGATTCTCTCCCTCTCTGCCCCTCCCCTGTTCATGACTGCTGTCTCTCTAATTAAAAAAAAGTGCCTTTTAAAATAAAAACACTTGCTTGAACTGTAGAGACATAACTTATAAATAATTTGTCAGTAGAACATTTGTCAGTAGAAGTTTAAGTGTGGGACTCAGAAGATGGGACTTCTAGTTCCATCTTGGCCACTAACTCTAAGGCCCTGGACAGCTCTGCACTTTTGTCTCAGAGTGGCCACCTTTGATAGACTGGGAACACAGTCAGATACCCTCTAACCACTTTTTATCCGTGATCTTCTAAAATGAAGGGGAAAGCCTCATACATTGATATATAAAATTAAACATGACATATATAGAACAGAACATAAAAAGTGACATAAAAATTTTTATTTATTTATGTTATATTTATTTCTGAGAGAGAGAGACAGCATGAGCAGAGAAGGGTCAGAGAGAGAGGGAGATACAGAATCTGAAGCAGGGTTCAGGCTCTGAGGTAGCCGTCAGCAGAGCCCAATGCGGGGCTCGAACCCACGTGCTGTGAGATCATGACCTGAGTCGTTAAGATGCTTTACCAACTGAGCCGTCCAGGTGCCCCAACATAAAAATTTTATTATAAACTGCATATAATCCTCAAAATTCTACCTTTAATACATCTATTTTTGTGGATTTAACTTACTTCACTTCTGAAATATGCCATGTATCCTAACTGGCAGTCAGCACTTGCCAAATGAGATGGCCAAATTTATTTTCCAACTAAAATTTTTTTTTTTTCAATTCACATAAACACTTCTGGTGTGTACTCTAGGGTGTGACTACCATTTCATAATTATAATTTTTAGATAGATGAAGGGTAGATAGAAAATGGAGATGAGTGATGAATCGATGGCCCAGAAAATAGCAGACACCTCTCCCTTCAGGTTCCTTTCTACTTTTCTCTCAAGAGGATTGTCTTATAAGAACAACACATTCCAGAATTTTCCCTTTGTTTAGTTCCAGGTGGTTTTTATCTCCCTTTAAAGCGGTATACCACAATGGGATAGATGGGTTAACACTTTCTTCTATAAAATAGAAAGGCAGATTGGAAAATAGGGGCATTTTTCAGGAGAAGTTTAAGAAAGAATATACATAGAAATATTGGGGGCATTCTATTCACGTCAAAGGGCTGTAAGGCTCTTTATTCTATAACTTCCCGTCATTCCTGTCATTATTATTTTTCATGTCATGAAAATGACATTCTCACATACAGATTTTTCAAAAAGATATACTTAAATTGATATTTCTCTGTTGGGACAGAGAACCTGAGAGTGTTCTAACTAATGGGAAGAAAGAAATTTATCAAAGGCTGATCATTTAAAAGATGGGAGGAATCTATCATGTTACGGATTTATGTATGTGGTCTAGTCCTAGGGGTAAGATTTCCTTTTATTCCTGAGGACAAATAGGAAACAAGAACACTATCTTTTTATACAGGATGATGACATGACAGTGATAAAGCTCTTCATATACTTAACTTGGTGAATGCTGTTTTCAATGCATCCTCTCCATTTCAACTCTTAGATAAAATGTTTGTCTTGAAGACTGCCATCACCTGAAGAGCAACAGGTGCAGTCCTTAAAGTTTTTAAGAGTTAAGAAAGAACTGTGTCATAAAATGATGAGCCTTACCAAACAGTTAAGATGCCTCCCACTACTACTACTGAGAACAAGATATTACATTTTATTTATTTATAAACTTTTTAAACCTTTATTCATTTTTCAGAGACAGAGAGACAGGGAGTGAGTGGGGGAGGGGCAGAGAGAAAGACACAGAATCAGAAGCAGGCTCCAGGCTCTGAGTTGTTAGCACAGAGCCCAAAGTGGGACTGAACCCATCAACTGTGAGATTATGACGTGAGCCACCCAGGTACCCCAGAGAACAAGATATTTTAAAGACTAAAATCACCTAGTTATAGATATAAACAAAGATTTATTTATATATGTACATTAGCTCTCCTCCAAACAGGGAGAAAATTGTCCTAAGGAAAACACAAGAAGTGTGGATCAATGTATTTACATACCTAAATAACTGTTAATACTATCACTTCTTGGTATTTGTACTAATGTGCATGGATGTTGGGTCAATTTCTTTTTTTAAATTTTTTAAAAAATGTTTTATTTATTTCTGAGAGAGAGAGAGAGAGTGACAGTGTGAGCAGGGGAGGGTCAGAGAGAGAGGGAGATACAGAATCCGAAACAGCCTCCAGGCTCTGAACTAGCTGTCAGCACAGAGCCCAATGTGGGGCTCGAACCCACACACTGTGAGATCATGACCTGAGCTGAAGTCAGACGCTTAACACACTGAGCCACCCAGGCGCCCCAGATTTTGGGTCAATTTCTATTTCAGTATGAAGACAACTGAAATGTGATACTTATCATGGTAGAAGGAAAAGAGTTGTTTTTATAGATGATAAAGAGATGAACCTGTCAAAATTCTGGATAGAGAACAAGAGCCTAAGAGTGAAATGTCATCTGTGGAAGGAGTCATGTCCTCTAAAGAAATTAAAGCTCTGAAAAGCCCAGATTTTTAAAAAGCCATTTATTTTAAAAAACTGGTTTGTCAAATCACATACACGAGCAGATACACAACTACCAAAGTGGCCCTGTAATAGACACCAGTGGGGCGTTCACCACACAGTACCTGAAAAATACAGCTAAAAAAGAGGAGTCTGTTGAGTATTGAATTTCAGATACCTACTTGACTCCTTGTTGAATGGCTTTAAGTTAGCATATAGTGAGTGAGAGGTAGAGTCCCAAGTATAATAGCTGATGCCTCAGGGCTCCATTTAAAAACAAAACGAAAACAAAAACCATTTCCCCCTGGGCACAGGGGAAGCCTATCCTATTTTTTTTTTCTTTGTGAAATCTGAAGCCAAGTTTTCTCTTCTCAAATGGTTCAGCATTCCCAGTTGAGTGTTGTGTGGTAGCCTATTGTGCTTCTTGAGCCTTCTAATTTTCTTCACCTTCTGATTCAGATTCTAGGAGAGAAGAGAGAGAGAGAAAAGTCAGGTCTTTCATTCAGAGATTCCTTTTTAAAAATTTTTATTAAGTAAACTCTATGCCCAATGTGGGGCTCAAACTTAGAACACTGAGAGGGAGGGTTGAAGACTCTACCAACTGAGCCAGCCAGGGGCCTTCAGAGATTCCTTTATTTATTTAATATTTAGAAAAAAATGTTTAAATGTTTATTTATTTTTGAGAAAGACAGAGACAGAGTGCAAGTGGGCAAGGAGCAGAGAGAGAGGGAGGGAGACACAGAATCTGAAGTAGGCTCTGGGCTCTGAGCTGTTGGAATAGATCATGACCTGAGATCATGACCTGAGACGAGGTCAGACACTTAACTGACTGGATCACCCAGGTGCTCCTCCAGAGGTTCGTTTGAACCGAGTCATGAAAGAGTTTCCAATCTGATACGTACCTCAACCCCCAAAAGGCATTTTTTTTGCCCTAGTCATGCATTTACTAGGAAAGACAAACATTCACTCCTTTTTGTTTTTAATTTTTTTAAATGTTTTTTATTTATATCTAGGAGAGAGAGAGAGAGACAGCGTGAGCAGGGGAGGGTCAGAGAGAGAGAGGGAGTCACAGACTGAAACAGGCTCCAGGCTCTGAGCTGGCAGTCAGCACAGAGCCCGACGCGGGGCCCGAACCCACGAACCGCGAGATCATGACCTAAGCGAAAGTCAGACGCTTAACCAACTAAGCCACCCAGGCGCCCCTCCTTTTTGCTTTTAAATGAACTTTGCCTTTCTATTTATTTATTTACATTTTATTTATTTTTTTTATTTTTTATTTTTTTAAATGTTTGTTTATTTTTGAGAGAGAGAGACAGAGTGTGAGCAGGAGTGGCAGAGAGAGAGGGAGACACAGAATAAGAAGCAGGCTCCAGGCTGTCAGCACACAGCCTGACGAGGGCTCGAACCCACCAACTGTGAGATCATGACCTGAGCTGAAGTCGGACGCTTAACTGACTGAGCCACCCAGGCAGCCCTACATTTTATTTTTTAAACCACTTTATTGACGCATAATCGACATACAAAAAGCTATACATATTTAATGTGCACAACTTGGTGAATTTAAGATTTTTGTTTAATTTACATCCAAGTTAGTTAGCATATAGGGCAACAAGGATTTTAGGAGTAGATATGCCCCTTACTCATTTAGCCCATCCCTTCTCCCACAACCCCTCCATTAACACTGTTTTTTCTCTGTATTTAAGAGTCCCATATGTTTTGTCCCCCTCCTTGGTTTTATATTATTTTTGTTTCCCTTCCCTTAGGTTAATCTGTTTTATATCTTAAAGTCCTCATGAGTGAAGTCATATGATATTTGTCAATTTCTGACTAATTTCGCTTAGCACAGTACCCTCCAGTTACACCCGGGTAGAAGCAAATGGCAAGATTTCATTCTTTCTGATTGCCGAATAATACTCCATTGTGTATATATATACATCTTCTTTATCCATTCATCTGTTGATGGACATTTGGGCTCTTTCCATACTTTGGCTATTGTTGATAGTGCTGCTGTAAACTTTGGGGTGCATGTGCCCCTTCAAAAAAGCACACCTCTATCCCTTGGATAAATATCCAGTAGTTGAACTTTGCCTTCTGGAGGCAAAATTAGAGACTGTAATTACTTTATCCTTCTGGGTCATCCAAAATAAACTTTTCACGCTTAGTATGATTCACTCTCATCCATTATTCTTCTACCTCGTGCTTCCATTTTCAGTAGCAGTCAACTGGTTAATAATAATCCCATAATGTGGAGTTAAGCCAAATGCTTTTTTTTCCTCCTTTCACAACTGATGATTTCTTGTCCTTTGTCTCCCATTAGGATGGATAACTGAAGAGGTTGTCTTTTGTTTTTTAACATGTAGCACTTTTCATTGCTTTGATTTCAGAAAAGGGCTAAGATTATAGGCAAGAGGCTTCATAAGGAAGATACCCTAAGATGGGACACCTGGGTGGCTCAGTCAGTTAAGCATCCCACTTCGGCTCGGGTCATGATCTCATGGTTTGTGGGTTTGAGCCGCACTTCGGGCTCTGTGCTGACAACTAGCTCAGAACCTGGAGACTGCTTCAGATTCTGTATCTCCCTCTCTCTCTGACTCTGCCCTGCTCGCGTTGTCTCTCTCTCTCTCAGAAATAAATAAAATATTAAAAAAAAATAAAGATACCTTAAGAACTTCAGTTTTAGAGAAGAAAAAAAAAATCTGTGGGAGAGGTAGATACCTTAAATTATAAAGAGAAAGTATTTGCTAAATGACCACCATAGTCATTAAATGTAATCATACCTTCTTCTGCGTTTTGTAGCCACTCAACAAATTTCTTCATCTGGTCAAGAAAAACACTTTTGCCTTTGGCAACGTGTGCTTCTTTGTACCATTTCAATATTGCTTCTTCACTCAGTACATCAGCTGCAATTTAAAGTGAACATTTCCAAGTTACTACATATATATGTTTTTTTAAAAAAGCAACTTTATGTCTTATAATTAAATAGAAAGAAGTCACTTTAAATAGTAAAAGTGCTGTTATAAAAGAAATTTGTATCTGAAACAGGAACCAAGCTCATTTCCATATAGCACAGTGCTGTATTCTGGGAATTAGCTTAGCAAATACTTTACTGATGACGATGATATGCATCCCATCAGGCATGATATACTGCAAGCTTATCTGTGAGTCACTACTGGGACTTGGAAGTCTTTCTCAGTGCTAATTTGCTGGTAGGAAACTGGGTTATTTCGTAATTTTGCAAATGAATCAGCAATTCCAGCGATTCAGAATACTCCGTGTCCTGCCAACTCCAAACACGCCTTGATTAAATAGCAACCTCAAATGACTGGTCTTTTAAGGGGATTTACTCTTTTAGGAGGGAAAAAATGGCAAATGAAAACACGTAACTAGAATGTAATAATGCTATTAACAATTAAGTATGAAGATGAGCTTTCTGGGTGTATCACAGGACCAACACACCCAGAACTCAAAGTCCTATTTTGTTCTTTTTTTTTTTTTTTTAAAGTTTATTTATTTTAAGAGAGAGAGAAAGACAGAGATAATCTCAATCAGGCGCCATGCTGTCAGTGCAGAGCTCTTCTGGGGCTCAGTCTTACAAACCACGAGATCATGACATGAGCTGAAATCAAGAGTCAGATGCTTAGCCGACTGAGCCACCCAGGTGCCCCTATATTTATTCTATCCCTAAGTCATGTATCTCCTATAGCATAATATCTTAAAACACAAGAGTAATGTTTTCCTTGTACTCCATTAAGGGAAAAAGAGACTTCTTATAGGTTTCTAGCAAAAGGAATTATCTATTAACTACCCATTACCTTAAATTCTAAATTCCACAAATGTGCCTTGAGACCCTCATGTTACCATTAATTTAGACTACTTAATGTGAAGAATAGGAGGGGAAATATGAAAATAATAGTCTATGTATATTGGCAATGTTCCAATGGGTTGTCTTTTGGGATTTCAGAGTGAGAAATGAGATGGGAAGCAGATAAAAAAATATTATTGTCCTCAATGCCTGCCTAATCTGCTAAAAATGCTCATAAATCATGCCAATGATGTTTCTGCAGTTGAAATATAATTTTAACTTACAAAAACAAGAAAAATGAGACTGTTTTCAATCACTGATGTCTTTATAACCAAAACCTGAACTCCCCCCCACCCCCCGAATTAATAACTGGCTTGGAGTCAATGGAAGAGAACGAATTGACTACAAATGCACGTGACTGGTTTTAGAAAATATCAAGTTTGTTTTATTTATTTTCATTATTAAATATACTACAATGTGTAAAGGAAGAAGAAAGTCTGGATTTACTCATTTATAAGAATTGAGTGTATATTTATTCATTTATGAGTAAATGGGTCTATATTTACTCATTTATAAGAACGGTGTAGAAATTATAATCAGTTGTCCTAGAGAATTACTGTTAACTTTTAGCTTCCACTTTCAGCTCACGCTTTCCATTCACAACGACAAAAAAATTTGCCATCAAATCCCAGTGTTAGCTGCAGTGAGGAGCAAATGGTTCACAGCCTGAGGAAGTGACTTGTTCTTATGCAAGGCTTCTTTGTGCAGATTTTAAGAACACTTCTTAGCTCAAACATGGAAATGATGTCATTTATTTATTTATTTATTTAAAAGTTTATTTTTTGAGAGAGAGAGAGAGAGAGAGAGGGTGGGGGGAAAGGATGAGAAACAGAGAAGGGGAGAGCTGGGGAAGAGCAGAGAAAGGGAGACACAGAATGTGAAGCAGGCTCCAGGTCCTGAGCTATCAGCACAGAACCAATGTGGGGCTCGAACTCACCAACTGCAAGATCATGACCTGAGCCATCCAGGCACCCCTCAAACATGGATCTTAAAACTCCTTTTTAGGGCACCTGGGTGGCTCAGTCGGTCAAGTGCCTGATTTCACCTCAGGTCATGACCTTCTGGTTTGTGGGTTTGAGCCCGGCTTCGGGCTCTGTGCTGACAGTGCGGAGCCTGCTTGGGATTCTCTCTCCCTCTCTCTCTGCTTCTAGCTCACTTACATGCGTGCTCTCTCTCTCAATAATAAATAAATAAACTTAAAATAAATAAATAAATAAATGTCCTTTTTCATATTCTTTCTCTTTAGAACATTTTAAAGATGTTTGTGATTTAGACAGCTTAATTTCCAAATGGTTTTGATTGTGCTCCCCTAAAAGCAGGGCAGTTTCAAGAACGTACCACCAACATATGTATGCTTTTCAGCTTATAAATTATATGCATGCACTACAGAAATATTATTATTATAAAACAAATGGAATTTAAAATGTGACCAACATGTAGGGAATTGCTATTTTATCTCCCCAATTTAAAAGAACTGTGATAACCATGCTCCTGTTGGAAGGCTGACTTAGACTGCATTTTAAGGTTACTATTTATCTCAGGCTTTTCTTCTGAAGATGGAGAGCTCATTCATGTGTTTTATTGTCCCACAGAGGCTGAAAGAGGCCATGCAACTACTACAATGCTTGTCAACCACAGATACTAAATCATTAGGTAAAACTTATCAGATGTAGTGTTCACAGAAAAGGAGACCAGGTGCAAAGCTGAGTTCTTAGAGGAGCCTAATTTAGTAACAAATACTTGCTGCAAGACTGCACCCCTAGTAATGGAGGAATAAATAATAAAGACGGGACAAAAGCAACCACACAGGGCAACTTAGGGGGCAAAACACAGACATCCAAAGTTTAAAAACACTGGACTTTCGTTTAGTGAGAAGTCTAATCTAAAAAGGAAAGAGCTTATTGAAAAATAGAGGACTTTTTTTCCTCCACTATGGAAAAGTGGGGAGAGTTCTCATTAATATAGAGAAGCAACCAAGTGTTTGTTAGGACTCTCCCAGAGAAATCCTCCTAGGAATACAGAATATCAGTGAAAGTCCAGGAAGAAAAACAGACATCCTACAACTGCATGCAGTATTCCCTCAGAATAAAAAACAATTTTCTCTGTCCTATCTGGCCAATTTATTCACCACATCTGGTGGAATGCTGTGTGCCCTTCCTTCAACATCACCCTCTGTGTGAGCCTTATTTTAGAAATGAAAAGATGACTGTAATCCTTGGTTTTCTTCTACACCCTGAAATCCAGGAACTCATGAACTGTTCTGTTCATTATCTCATTCTCAGCATTTAATGGAAGGCCTCATTTCCAGCATTCAATAAATGTATGATGGACAATTTCATTAAGTTGATGAGAACAACTACATATTTCTCAATTTGTAGAGTTAGAATTTAAATGTTGGGTTTTTGCGAAGATCAAAGAGAGAATACTGTACGTGTGCTTTGAGAATGGCAAAGCTTTAGAGAACATGACTTACATATTGAAGTTAAAAACTATGACTTGGAACTTAGGAAATTCATTATTTTTTTAATAGGGACATCACATAGGGACGTAAGTAAAAATAATTTACCTTAAGAATATTGAAAATATGGTGAGAAGGTCACTCACCTTTTTGAAAGAATGAGAACAGGAAATTTCTTTCAGAAAAATATGCATGAGGGACAGAAATTAACCTAAGAAATATCTGCAAAGGCTAAAACCCATGAAAGAGATAGTGGCAGTACTTGAAAATTTTACATTTCTCTCAGATCAACATACTGAGAATATGGTTCTTGGCTTTGGGAAGAAATTACTTTAAAAAAAATGAATAAAGTGATGATTAAGGGTTAGATTTTCCTACTGCACAGAAATCTAAGAATCTAGATTTAAAACAGAAAGAGAATCTTTACAAAATGAAAAATCAACACTTTTTTTTTCATTACTGAAAAGTATTCCTATTTACAGTTTATTCACTTTTATTCTTCTGTTATTTATGTTTAAAAAAATCTTTCAATGATGGCATTCATTTAAAAAATTAGGTTTGTCAGAGACATGGGGAATCAAATCCCTAAGTTTCTGTCATTCTCAAGTTCTAGAAATACAGGGAAGATGTGTGTGTATATAAAAAATTAAATGGGAAAGAAGAAATTATTTCTCTTACATAAAAAAAAAACCCTGCTTTAAAGCAAAGTGTTCCTTATAGTAAATAAAAGGAATCCATATCATTACATAAAAGAAGCAAACAAGATACTATTTGATGTCTTTGAATATGTACGTGTACATGGAATTAATGATTAGTATAATCTTGGAACACGTTACCAGAGTTGATGGAATTTGTCATTTCTGGCATTTAATAACCCTTCAGACAAGTGGTCCTGACCAATAGTCACAACATGAGCTGGAAATTTCTTAAAATGCAAATTTGTGGGCCTGAATCCCCAAGGGTTGGCTCAGTCAGTTAAGTGTCCCATTTTGGTTCAGGTCATGATTTCATGGTTCTTGGGTTCAAGTCGTGTATTGGGCTATGTGCTGACAGCTCAGAGCCTGTAGCCTGCTTCAGATTCTGTGTCTCCCTCTCTCTCTGCACCTCCCTGGCTCATGTTCTGTCTCTCTGTCTCTCAAAAAGAAACATTAAAAAACTAAAAAAAATCCCTAAAAACAGAAGCAAAAACCCAACAAAACAAACAAACAAACAAAACCCAAATCCCAGGGGAATCTGTTTTAACAAGCTCTTCAGGTGATTCATATGCACCGTAGCGCTGGGAAAAGAGTGCTTTAATACATACACACTGTTCATCAAGACTTTCCAGGCATATGAAATACAGAACAAGGACATCCAAATCCTTGTAAAAACAAATAACATATGTCTCCTGGTGCACAGCTGCTTGCTGGATAAGATTAGGTCAAATAAAAGATCACTATCCAAAACAGGTAAGAAGGTAAACACTGTAACTCTCTTAATAAGTGGGATGGAATAATCATTCCTCAGGGATTTCATGGTTCCAAGAATATAATTACTTCTTTCAGAAAAAGGCTAGATATATGATTTTTGGAAAATTATGAAATTACCTAGAAAATAACATTTAGTTTTAACTTCTCAATGATGTATTTTCAGTATTCATTTTAGTTTCCTGATTTCATTTACAAAAAGAACTAGGCCACAATAAAATTGATGTTGACAACTTCCTGTGTTCCCTTGGGTCTGCTCATTCCACAGACCTTACTAACTTTTGATTATTTACAAAGTGACCATCTAGTTAATCAGTGGCCTAAGGAAGAGTTAATTTTTCTTTTTACTCTTTGGTAACCATTTCTTGGTTATTTATAATTTCCAGTTCCTTAGCATTTGGGACCCAACAATAGGAAGTAAAGCAACTAGTTTTGTCCTTAGTGGTTGTTAAAAGGAGGCCAATGGGGAAGCATTCTTGACATTAATGGTTAAAATGAGAAATCTGTAAAAGGGTTTTAATAGACGCCACTGCCAACAAAAAAATCGGGTTTTTTTCTTCTTTTTTTGGTGAATAACTTCAATAATAAAATGAGATGCTCCTACAGATAAAGCTCAAACAAGTATGTTTCAGTTACAAAAAGATTTGGTTGGAGACACTGATTGGGTTAGCTATTAAATGACAAGAAAGCAAATTGTGTGCTTAGGCACCAGTTTATAAACAGTTTGCTTCTCTATAGTGGAAAATACTGGCCACTCACAAAGCGTATGGGAAACCTATTTCACAGGTCTTTCCACCTGTTTACAGTTTACAATGGAGTCTATGGTGCACGTGGACAGAATGGTCACAGGCTGGAAGGGCATGGCTTCAACTTGGCTGCTGGACAAGGTGGGCTGGGTCTATGACCTGCAGGTTTGCTTCTGATGGGTAGCCTTGGAGATCATTTGCACCCTTGTTTTAGGATGTTGACTCTCATGACTATGTCCAAGAGGACCTAATACGGATCTGGCCTGAGAAAAACACATTACTTCAAATGAGACTTGGCAGTCAGCCCTTTCTTCTACTGATACAATAAAAATGGTGCCGAATACCCTAATGCTGAGAAAGTAAAATATCACCCAAACACTTGAGGGCAAGATATATCCATCTGAAGAATCTCAATGGCCAATTAAAACTCCGTGAAGTGCTACTAACATTTATAAGATAGCCATTAATCAATAATGTAAAATTTTCATATTCCATTTGCCCAAATGATTATCCAAGATAGACAAATTTAAGAGGGGCCTCCGGGCTCAGTTGGTTGAGCATCAGGCTTCAGCTCAGTCATGATCTCACGGTTCATGAGGCTGAGCCCTGCTGACAGCAGAGAGCCCACTTTGGATCATCTGTGTCCCTATCTTTCTCTGCCCCTCCCCAGCTTGTGTGCTCTCTTCTCTCTCTCTCAAAATACACATTAAAGGGGTGCCTGGGTGGCTCAGTAGGTTAAGTGTCTGACTTTGGCTCAGGTCATGATCTCACAGTCCGTGGGTTTGAGCCCTACACTGGGCTCTGTGCTGACTGCACAGAGCCCGGAGCCTGTTTCAGATTCTGTGTCTCCCTCTCTCTGCCTCTCCCCTGCTCGCTCTCTGTCTCTCAAAATAAAAGACATAAAAAGAAATACACATTAAAAAAAAATAGACAAATTTAAGAACACATCAAAAGGAAAATACTGGCTGATGTTAATTTTCTTTCTATAATAAATTGCCATTTAAGATTGTCATACCTTCTAATAAACAGTTTATAATGTTCAAAATGTATTATTTCTTAAGTGCTCTTCCCACTTCTCTCATAAAACTACATGAACTCAGACCAAAGAAGAGTCCAGAATTATTTTTTATATAATGTAGGTATAAAGACTGAGATCAGTTAAAACTCCAACAGCTTTCATTTATTAAAGGCAGTGCAGTTGCCATGACAACCTAATCCTTACAAATATAATGAAAAGACAGTAAAGGGAAATTTAAAAATAGTTATTTCCTTGAAAAACAGGAGAATGGCTAGTCCAAATAATTAAAATACAAAGTAAAAAGATCATTATTTCAATAATTTTAGTCAGCTTTACGGCATCTGAGAAGGTCTCAATATACTACAGGCAGACTTTGGTAATTATAGTTATTAGAGCTAATCCTTACAATTCAGTAACAGACCTAATTATTTTTTGTTATTATAGTCTTTTTCATCACCCCCACTCCCCCACCTCTACAAAATAATAACCAGTTTATCAGTAGTCTTCTGGCAATGTGCCCAGGGGTCTCACCAGGCTGGTTCTCATTGAGGCCATGCATATATGGCGTGTACACTTTCTCTCTTCTACCATAATATGGCTGTCTCACTAAAACTTGCAAAGCTTATTAGCAAGAACCTCATGTCTCCCTCTGCCTTAGCCCTTGTGTTGGGCCTCAATGGGCACCATCGATACACACCTTTATAAAAGAGAACCACGATCTTCTGAAAAGCTTTCATGAAATGGATGTTGTCGTAGCAGTATTCTTGAACCTTCTGGAGGAGGATCAGCTCTGACTGGCCTTGGGAACTGAAGACAGCCAGGAGTGGAGCATATTGCTGGAACAGAAGTGGGGAGTAAATCCAACCATTAACTTTCATGGGAGGTACAAGGCCAACAATACTTGAATCACAACAGAAATCTGAAGGTTTACTTAGGAAGCTTTCACTTTAAGGGTTTGTGTCCAATCAGAATTAATTTTTTAGACTAGCATCCTGTCAGATTTTTCTCACTGTACCCACTAAAATGAAATTCTCACACTATTAAAGGTAACTGATGCTACTATGTTTAAAGGGCGCCATGAAAAGGAGGCAGAGGGAGGTCGTGAGGCAGCCATATTTAATACTGATGGGAGCGTGGGGTTCTCTTTGCCCAGACATCCCAGACACCCTCATAGGTCATCTTTATGGTTTAGTTCATATTATTCCCTTTGTCCTAATTGTCCTTGGCTTCTAGTCACTGATGTTGAGCCAATGTTTTCTCAGTTCAACACAAATCTCCCCCAAGGTGCTTTCACTGATCAACTTAACCTGCAGATTTTACTCACTGCTCTTTTCTAAACAGAGTTATCTTTAATTTTCAACAGGCGTCCCCTCTACTAGGTAGTCTTTGACTCCTCAATTCATATGTAAACTCTGAAGGAGTTTTACTCATCTTAATAAAGTTTTATAGGGAGAAGACAATTAATAAAAGCAAAAGCATTTATCCATGCACAAAAACATGCTGTTTACACAATCAGTTGATTTCTTCCACCCATCAGATACGTTTCCAATTTTTTTGTGTTAGTTAAATTCTATTTGGTTAATATACAGTGCAATACTGGTGTCAGGACTAGGTACTTTTCAAACTCTAATACCAATTTACAGTTTAAATGAAAATATTACCAAGAATTTTTGTCATCTAGAAAGGAAACCAATAGAGTTAGACCGTATTTCTCTTTAACTTTAAATACTGAATATAAGATTATTCTGTGTATTTTCTGATGTGTTCAGTTAAGAATTTACTTAGATGGGAAATACACCTTTGGCCTAAATCTGGGTGAATGGCAGGTAGAACCCACGTGTTGTATGGTTAAGAGCCGCAACTGGTCTACAGCCAAGACTGTGCCCTGTTGACCCCGTACCTTCAGGTGCTTAAGGGCCTGCTCTGCAACGAGTTCTTCCTTCTTGTTCCATTCCACCGCATTCATTATACAGGTCCACAGAAGTCCAATCACGGCTGTTTCCGGAAGATCATTCCTCTTCATCTCTTCTTTGACATAGAGCACCACCTACATTTCAAGGAAAAAGGGGTCAGAGAGTTAATAGGCAGATGGGAGTTTCGCTGTCACTGTGCCTGGTGAGTAAAAGGTTTTGGGTGCTCGGTCCCTCCCTTCCTGGTACATATTCTCAGATTGCAAGAGGGAAGAAAAACACACTGATTTGTTCTCAAAGCAGATTTATTTTTAGTCCAAAAATTAATAGGCTTAGCTCTGGCCAGGAGCTACTGGAATAGGAAGTGAGAGGGAATCTTTGTTTCTTAAGAGTTATTCTTTTATGTGCAGCAACCCCTTTGGGTCCAGCAGAGCAGATGACCTAAGGGGGTTTGACTCTATGGGGTTGAAAAAAGGCAACAGAGCGGTGAGTCTTTACTTCCAACTCTCAACTTTAAGCTTCTCATGAATAATGTGTTGGGTTTGTACAGGCCCATGTATCACAATTCATTCTTAATTATTATCTTTAACCCTCACGTGCCAAGAAAATAACTGTAAGGTGCAAAAACAATCTTTTATATGATACATAGTACTGCAGCAACACCTGACAGGTTACTTTTCTCTTAAAATTGTGTTCGATATATAAATATATCATCAAATCTGGTGGTATGGAATAAAAGGTCTGCATAGCCTAACATATTTTATATCATACTTGTTAGGAAAAACCCTTTTTCTTTTGAAATATAATCACAAATTGAGGTTAGGGTCTCAAAAGTGATACAACACCATAATCTATATCTCAAATGTACTGCGACTTTGTAAACAGCACAACTATCCCTTTCCTCACTGCCCCTGTTTAGTGAAAATATATTCTTTTCTTTCCTGTGGGCCTGGGTTGCAGACATGTCAGGAATAGGTTAAGAAAACCGAAAGAATTGGGAAGTTCCAGAGCCTGAGCTGGCTGAAGAAAAATGCAAAGACAGGGGACATCTCTGCATCTAGAAGCATCACTGTGTTTTTTGTGTTTTGTTTTTTTCCTCCATGGAAAATCATGTTCAAGTTCTTGCCTGGAGAAATGTTACTAAATATATTGCTGACCTTACTGACATGAGACTTAGAAATATTTTTTGATCCAACACCTCCATCTGCTGGAAAGCACCGGTCTGGGATTCTCTAGTCTTAAGTCATGTGAGGTCCCATGTGGGGCTCACAGCACAGAGTGCTAAGAGTTTGGGACTCGGAAGTAAATGGCAAAAAAAAAAAAATAAAAGAAAAAAAAAGAACTTAAGTTTTGGTTTATCATGTAAAACTTATTAAAGTTCAAATGGGAAGTTTTGTTCAGGCAGGAATTTTAAAAAAACTTAAAAGATACAGCGATAGCTGCATGAACTATTGTTATTAAAAAAATGTAGCATTTATATTATAGGGCTCTGCAGCTATTGTGAGTGTGATCAAACAAGCCATTGGTTCAACTGTTTCCCCCCCCACCCATGATATGAATTCAAAAACCATCAAAATTTTTTATTTAAATTAAAAATAAGAGACCCTAAATATTCATACCCAGTGATGCATGAAATACCCAGTGTTGATTTTAAACACTAACCATATACTTAATCATATTATATTATGTGGTAAGATGGAAAAACCACCGTATATATAATGGTGTATATACTGACAGTAGATGGCAAATTATTTGAAAGATGAAAATATGTTGCTAATCACAGTAGTGTGATAAAATAAATCGCTTGTGTGGAAATAACCATTAATTTCTGGAACATGCTAGAGGATTCTGCATCAATACTTTGCAGTTGGGCTAGTTTAAACGGTGTGAACAAGTACATTAAGTTCACGGCAGTAAACAAACGTGGGTCTCCTTCAAGGAAGGTCAAGCTCATGCTCCTCGGTGTTAATCCTCTCATTCGTGCGTTCCCAGTGATTGGCACCAGGCACCCACCTCCTTGATTGGGCATTCCTGAGAAAGACGCTCCTGGAGCTCCTTCTGTAGCTCCTTCCTGGTGCCCAGGGACTGCTGGACTCGGAGGAAGTCGGAAAGCTCCTTCAGGCCCGCGTCAGTAAAGTATTTAGCAAAATGATCCACGCTCTGCCTGTTAACTGGGAAGAGTTCCTTGAAGACAAGAGGAAAAAGATTGTTATACAACAAACCATTCACATTTCAGCAAGCAATAAAGGGCAACATTTTCACATTAAAATAGCATTTAGAATATCTCACATTGGAAGGAACAGAATAAATGATTTTCAAATGAATAAATCTTGGGTATCTTTCTGGAGCATTTGCTAAGCACCTTCTAAATTGGACAGTTTTACAGAGAAAGGGAAAAAATGCTAATCAACTTACATAAACTAGCTTCACCCATATTGAACCTTTATTTACTTTTTCTTTCACTTTACTCAACGTATAGCATGTACGAATACAGCAGGGAACTTGCTAAATTAAATGCAAATAACACGATAACTTATGAGTTAATGGACAAAAGTCAGGTTTTTCTAATATATATATATGTGTATATATATATATTTCTTTTATTTGAGAGAGTGTGTGCAAGTTGGGGAGAGAGTGGAAGATAGAGAGGGACAGAGAGAAAGAGAAAGAAAGAGAGAGAGAGGAGAGTGGGGGAATCTTAAGCAGACTCCACACTCAGTGTAGAGCCTGATGCAGGACTCAGTCTCATGACCTGAGATGAAATCAAAAGCTGGATGGTCAATGGACTGAGCCACCCAGGTACCCCAAAAGTCAAGTTTTAATAATGCTGAGATGACTTGAGATAATATTAGGAAACAGTAATGACTATTATCTCAAGAAACGCTATTCACAATCTGAGAAAATGCTATTATTCTAATACTAGCTTGGAGTTAAAGAGAATTTTTGTGATATCTGTTAATGATGGTGGCTCTAAATTAAGTCACAGTAAGATCTAATCTAAACTCACCCTCCCAACTCTTCAGTTCATTACATAATTCTGTTGGAAATTTTTAAAGAGTAATACCCATGGCTACTTGCATATTTTTACCTCATTTCCATTTTACCTTACACAGATTGGCAGAGCCTCAGTAACACTTAGTCATGTTCTAATCCTGTGTGACTTCAACACCCAGCTAAGATATTAAGGCATTTTTCAAATCTTTCACATTTTTCAGACTGCTACAGTCTAAAAAGTAGATCTAAATTTTTATGGTGGTTAGATGTGCACACGTATGGTCAATGGCTATCCAGTAAAAATCTCAGTAGAAAAATCTCTTATAGCTTTGCCATCATGTACAGGGACATAGCCAAAGACTTCTATAACATGGCTCGAATTTCAATATTCTCTATACCACTGACCCATAACTTCTCCTGTTGAGTTAGGAGTTTCAAAATGTCAGAAGAGTTGGTGGGAGCAGCTATTAAACACACATCCATGTTAGAGCAAACATTTCATATCAGACTGAAATTTAGTCACTGACATTTGTTCTAGCATTCAAGAAGTCTTCAGAATTTGGGATTTAGGGAATGAATTTAATTTTGAGTTTAAATATAGTGGCCATTTTCCTCATAATTACATAAAGTGAAAATTCTTATAGAGGATAAATTGTCTCAACAAGGCTAAGCGGTTGGACGCAAAATACGTAGCCAGGTATATTTAAGGACGTAGCTGAGTATGACCATAGCTGATAATTATTCCGTTACTCCATGCCAGCATTCAGTATTCAATCTAGGAAGAATGTGACTGCAAAGTTTGATCTAAAGTTATGTTCAGAGGAATATATCATCAAACATATTACTGGTGGTTTATTTATGAACTATATTCAAAGCCCTTAAAAATGACACATTTAAGACATCGAAGGTTATTATGCAGATTAAGCTGAAATAAAGTTAGTCTAAATCCTACCATGATATTTACTGGCTTGGAGCACAGTTTGCATTTGTAAGAAAAACCCTACCCAGGCACAAATCTCCATCACCTCATCCCTAGATTAAGGTCTCCCTGCTTCTGGCTCTTGCTTCTGAATCCACTTCCAAAGCAAAGCCAGAGTGATCCTGTTCAGACTCTAAACACATTATGTACAATTCTGCTGAGAATTTCCCCAAAGCTTTCCATCTTACTCAGAATAAAAGCCAAAGTTCCTGGAAGATACTGGACCTGCTATGCCTCTGAGCTGATCTATACTTTTGTTTTTACCAAATACTCCATACTTCTGTCCCTAACATGGCATGCCCCAAAGCCTCTGGATTCTGTTCACTTTGTCTGGATAATTCTTCTGGAGGCATCTAGACAGCTCACTCCTCACCTCCTTCAAGTCTTTACACAAAAGTCACCTTGGGGTATCCAGGTGGCTCAGTCAGTTAAGGGTCCAGCTTTGGCTCAGGTCATATTCTCATGGTTTATGAATTCAAACCCTGTGTTGGGGTTGCTGCGGGCAGGGCAGAGCCCACTTCAGATCTTCTGATCCTCCCCAGCTTGTGCTCCCTCAAAAATAAATAAGACAGTTAAAAAAAAGTCACCTTATCAGAGAGATCTTCCTCTGCCACTGTAAACTTTCTCCTACTCTCATATTCCTTAGAGCTTTCCTACTTAATTATTTCCTCATAGCACCTTTTTTAAAACATTAAACCGTACATTTCAATGGTTGATTTAGTCTGTTGCTTCCCATCCCCTCTTTTCAGAGTTGTTAAGTTTTTCTTGCTTCTGTATTACAGAAATGGGTAACTGCTCAACTTTAAGATATGCTGCCCCCCTGCTAAAATGTACTAGTACAGCCAAGGAGAATTTTGTTGTACGTGTTAAAAAAACAAAATTTCGGGGCCCCTGGGTGGCTCAGTCAGTTAAGCATCAGACTTTGGCTCAGGTCATGATCTAACGGTTCCTGGGTTTGATTCCCATGTTAGGGTTCCGTGCTGACAGCTCAGAGCCTGGAGCCTGCCTCAGATTCTGTATCCCACCCCCCCCGCCCCTCCCCCGCTCCTGCTCTATCTTCCTTCGTCTCTTAAAAAATAAATAAAAGTTAAAAAATATATATATTGAAAACAAAAACAAAAACAAAATTTCCTCCTTGATGGTGAAACTGACTCTTAGTTTCTCATTTATTTACTCAGTAAGTGTCAGGCAGGCAGGGTCCACAGAGGATTACCCTGTCCTCACGGGGCTTACTTACAGTGTTTCTGCTAGAAACTTCTACCTGTGTTTCTTGTACCTCAAATATAAGCAGACATAGAAACCAAGTAGGAACAGTTAAATGATGTATTCTTCAAAAAGGAAAGACACTGAAAAAACTAATCTATGAAGTAACCTAATCAAGTTAACCAAGCTCTGCCTATGGGCATCTTTGAGGAAGCATGCTTTATGAAGTAATTGAGTCTTGGGCGCTGGGGTGGCTCAGTTGGTTAAATGTCCGACTTTGACTCAGGTCATGATCTCACTGTTTCTGAGTTTGGGCCCCACATCACGCTCTCTGCTGTCAGCACAGAGCCCACTTCAGATCTTCTCTGCCGCTCCCCTGCTTCCCCCCACCCCTTTCAAAATAAATAAATAAATAAACTTAAAAACCAACCAACCAACCCGAGCCTTTTTTTTTTAAAATTTATTTCTAGGAGAGAGAGAGAGCCAGCGTGAGCAGGGGAGGGCCAGAGAGAGAGGGAGACGCAGACTCTGAAACAGGCTCCAGGCTGAGCTGGCAGTCAGCACAGAGCCCGACGTGGGGCTCGAACCCACGAACCGCGAGATCATGACCCAAGCGAAAGTCGGACACTTAACCGACTAAGCCACCCAGGCGCCCCCCAACCGGAGCCTTTTATGGCAAACTATACCAGACTAAATCCTTTGCCCCCTCTCCTTTAAATGAGTATTAAAGCCCCTCCTTGCTATATCTGTCCGCAGCGGGGGAGCAGTAAGCTGTGACAGAATGAAGTTTCCTACCCCAGTGCCAGGCTTCACTATGACTTTTGGCCAGTAGGAGGTAAGTGTCTACTGCACTGGAGGGGTTTACTTCAGTCTCCTGTATTCCCGTCCTTTACAACGAAAACAGAATGGCTTGCACGGGAGGTGTTCCTTCAGGCTAGGTCCCAGAATGAAAAGGTGTACAGACCACAGACGGACATAGCCCAGATACAGTTAATCCACAGACTCAAGTGCAAGAATATGTTGCCTTCATACAAAATTCCACACTGCTTGGCAACCTATTCACTAATCTTTTATATAAGGATGTACCCTAAGTCCATGAGAAAGTAGGCTGTATGAGGCAGGGAACTTTTCTATCCTGTTCTCTCTTGGCTCCACAGCTTCTTGGAGCATGCCTGGGACAGAACTATAGGCTAACTGAAAATTATTACCAGCGGCAGAAATTAACTAGATTCTATATTGTTTGTCTTTATCATATTCTAAAGGCTTGAAATACACAAAAGGGCTATTTTAAGGTAAACTTCGAGAGACAAAGGAATTTTAAGTGATTGGGAATAAAAGCATTGACAGTTAAAATTATTCTTGGATTTTCCAAGGGAAAGAGCCCATTTTTACAATTATCCCATAGACCGACAGATGTGCTAGCACACTGGAACCCAGTGGAAGTGAAAAACTGAGGAGAGGCCAGGAGAAGAGAAGATGGCAAGGGTGTCTTTCAGTTTTAGACTCTGTCCTAGACTATAAGAATTCTGTCTTCTGCATACATGTGACTTCTAGCAGAAAGAAATTGTAGGGAGTGGATAGAAATATTAAGAATGGAATATTTCTCTTAAGTTTTTTGAAAACCACAAAGAGAGAGAAGTAAAAAATATAATCAAGCAATTATGATAGTGGGAGCTTCAAATCAACCATAATAAATTTGTTTGCTTTCGTAAATAGCTAAGTAATTCCCAAGGTATCTTGGTATAGACAAGGAATCCTGTTTAAACTCTTATTCTGTTAACACATTAATAAGTATGTGAGATTAGTGTCATCCATCTCCAAACTAACCCATCGCGTATATTTAATTAGGTGAGACATGGGGCGCCTGGGTGGCTTAGTCGGTTAAGTGTCCGACTTTCGCTTAGGTCATGATCTCGCGGTTCATGGGTTCGAGCCCCGCATTGGGCTCTGTGCTGACTGCTGGCTCAGAGCCTGGAGCCTGTTTCAATCTGTGACTCCCTCTCTCTCTGACCCTCCCCTGCTCATGCTGTCTCTCTCTCTCCTAGAAATAAATTAAAAAAACATTAAAAAAAAAATTAAAAAAAAAATTAGGTGAGACTGATGGGACTTTATCATTTAACAACTTTAAATTTGTATACTTACTAGTTATTTAAAAAAGTGATAATTCTGATTAATGTTAACATAATCTCAACAAACTTCCAGATCTGAAAGTCACAATGGTCCCTATGACTCTTTAATTTTCTGATTCCATTCATTTGTATGATTAACTGTTGACACGGAATTAATTTCCCTCTGCCAGTTATACAGAAATAATAGGGACCGTGCTGTGATTGAACAGACCCAAGCATTTTTCTCATGCATCGCCAAAGCCACAACGGAAACATCAAGCCCTTGTCCAGATGACACTTACAAGCAGCCTCTTATCTAAGTTGGCTTTTCTCAAAGAGGAGGTAACAGAGTTGGCATCTTTTTCTGCCATCCATGCTTTGAAAAGCTTGACCGCAAATGAGGCTGCAATGCCTGTTGAAAGAAACAGAAAAAGGCAACAGTGAGAGTTTCATTCTTTTAATAAGCAAAACTGCCAGTGATTGACGGACAGGGTCAAGCTGCTCACTAGGTTTCCTGAAATGAGTCCACTGCTCAAAGACGTGATTTGGTACAGAGGAAAAATGGATAGATCTCTAGGCACAGCTCTGTTTCTATTACCCAAAAGAAAAGGAAAAAACAGTTTAAATATCTTTCAAAGCAGGACTGCCTAATTCCAACCTGGAGTAATTGTAACTATTTACTTTTACCTTGGTCCAAAAGAGATTGAAAGCCCAATATTTTCTATATATATATATATATTTTTTTTTTTTTTTGCCTCTCATTCACCCTGTGGTTCACCAGTATTTCATATGTTTTTTTGTTTTTGTTTTTGTTTTTTTTAAATGTCATCTGTGGCTTTTCACCATTCTTTATTCTTTTGTTTTGTTTTGTTTTATTTATTTCTAGGATAGAGAGAGAGAGAGAGACAGCATGAGCAGGGGATGGTCAGAGAGAGAGGGAGTCACATACTGAAACAGGCTCTAGGCTCTGAGCTGGCAGTCAGCACAGAGCCCAACGCAGGGCTCGAACCCACGAACCGCGAGATCATGACCTAAGCGAAAGTCGGACGCTTAACCGACTAAGCCACCGAGGCACCCCACCAGTATTTCATATTTGTAACAGAGATCCTGAGGTACAACAACTAAATCTTGAGACACAAAAATGAAATGGCAACATGTTAATTAATTTGCTGATAAATGATACCAGGCAAAATGCATTAATAACGACAGATAGAAAGCTATAGATAAACATGCATTATTTACTTTATAATTTTACTTTTTGTAAAAAGCATTTAAAAAACTGATGAGTGAAGCTATAAAAATACTGATACTGTTTCAAACTGAACTCTTTTCTGGATATTTTAAAAGGGATTACTAAAAGATCAGAAAAGCACTCAATTACATATCCATATTGACATTAGGATTCATTTCCAAATGTAAATAATTAGATAGCTATTATAGATTCTGTGAACACTACAAATTTCCAAGTTAATGTTACATTTCTTAAATTTCCAAGTTAAAATGCAGTCGAAATATTAAACTGATTTTGTTTTAAACAAAGGCTTTACTGTTGCAGCCTCTACCTCCATTTTTCTTTCCTAAGAGAATTCCCATTTTGTATAGGCCAGGTGACTTGGAGTCTAAGTCCTGGCGACATCTCCTTCTAACATGATTAGCTTAGAGTTCTCGCCTTAAGCCCATCTGCCCAGGGCACCTCCCTGACAACGGCTACTGGGCCAAACTAGTCATGTGGCTTATGGTGGCCAATCAGCAGAAGGCATGATTATCTTATGTTAAAAAATACTCTTCCACTGATTCTAAACAAGAAAGCCTGCCCTATAACTGTACCAGCAGACATCTTCTAATGACCAGGGAAACCATTCCTGGAATAAAGTTGATGCTATGATTGGTAGTGAGAAATAATGGGAGAAAATATGCAAGACGTGAATGACGTTGACTCTGAAGTCTACGCTACTTTTATATCTTTTGGACATAGAAATAAATGCTCTTATATGGAAAAAAATCTTCTTACACTGCAATTTGAATCTTTTTTTTTTTTTTTTTTTTTTTACAAATAGTTTATTGTCAAATTAGTTTCTACATAACACCCAGTGCTCATCCCCACAAGTGCCCTCCTCCATGCCCATCCCCCCTCCCCCCCACATCCATCAGTCCTCAGTTTTTGTCAGCATTCAAGAGTCTCTCATGGTTTGCCTCTCTCCCTTTCCCCCACCATTTCCCCCCTTCTTCTCCCCCTTGGTCCTCCGTCAAGTTCCTCCTAATCCTCCTATACGTGCAAACATATGGTATTTGTCCTTCTCTGCCTGACTTATTTCGCTCAGCATAACACCCTCAAGGTCCATCCATGTTGCTACACATGGCCAGATTTCATTGTTTCTCATTGCCATGTAGTATTCCATGGTATAGATAAACCACATCTTCTTGATCCATTCATCTGTTGATGGACACTTAGGCTCTTTCCATGTTTTAGCTATTGTGGAGAGTGCTGCTATGAACATTGGGGTACATGTGCTCCTATGCCTCAGCATTTCTGTATCCCTTGGGTAAATTCCTAGCAGTGCTATTGCTGGGTCATAGGGGAGTTCTATTGTTAGTTTCCTGAGGAACCTCCACACTGTTTTCCAGAGGGGCTGTACCAGTTTACATTCCCACCAACAGTGTAGGAGGGTGCCCGTTTCTCCACATCCTCGCCAGCATCTAGAGTTCTCTGATTTGCTCATTTTAGCCACTCTGACTGGCGTGAGGTGGTATCTCAGTGTGGTTTTGATTTGTATTTCCCTGATGAGGAGGGATGCTGAGCATCGTTTCATGTGTCTGTTGGCCATCTGGATGTCCTCTTTGGAGAAGTGTCTGTTCATGTCTTCTGCCCATTTCTTCACTGGGTTGTTTGTTTTTCGGGCGTGTAGTTTGGTGAGTTCCTTATAGATTCTGGATATTAACCCTTTATCTGATATGTCATTTGCAACTATCTTTTCCCATTCCGTTGGTTGCCTATTAATTTTCTGGGTTGTTTCCTTGGCTGTGCAGAAGCTTTTAATCTTGATGAGGTCCCAACAGTTTATTTTTGCTCTTGATTCCCTTGCTTTTGGGGATGTGTCAAGTAAGAAGTTGCTGCGGTGGAGGTCAAGGAGGTTGTTTCCTGCTTTCTCCTCTAGGGTGTTGATAGTTTCCTGTCTCACGTTCAGGTCCTTTATCCATTTTGAGTTTATTTTTGTGCATGGTGTGAGAAAATGATCTAGTTTCATTCTTCTGCATGTTGCTATCCACACTGCAATTTGAATCTTGTCTTCTAGTTAGTTGACAGTAAAAGCATTCAATCAATATATTATTTATACAAACACCAGCTTTGCCCAATTTTCTTCACTTGAATAAGCAGGTCAAAAAAACTGACAAAAACCCCAAAAAACTCAAAAACCCCCACTATGGGTAGGACAATAAAATAGGTATTATAAATTAGAGAATTTTATATTTGTTGGCATGAATTTTTTAACACTGTCGGTTCATGAAGTAAATGTACAATTTAACAGAAATCTGTATAATTAACTCAAATGAAAAATTAAAAGTTAGTACAATTTGCATTTTAAGAGAAATAATGTAATGTTTTAAACTAAGAGTCTAAATCCTCACTTAAACCTATCACTTTGTATTAAAAAGAAGTGTTTGGTGGAAAATTTGGGAACTTTCTCTGTACTCAACATTTTCCTGAGTGAGATGATACTATCCTCCTTAACTATCTGTTGGGTGTGAGGTTGAAAAAAAAGTTGTAATTTATTAATATGTTCCTATTTAGGAAGCAAAAGTTTAAACCTCTAGTTTCTAAGGGTGGTGGAGTTTAAGAAAAAAAACCATATGACACAAGCACTATGTTGCTTCCATAGCACATGTATTTTTCTTCTCTCCCTTTCCCCAAATTTCAATATAAACATTTTCAAATACACACACACACACAAAGAAACCCTGAACAAACTGAACTGTAAACACTGTTACTTACTTATACCCACTACCTAAATTTTATAACTGTTAATATTTTATGTTTGCTTCATCGATGTCCATCAAATTAATTTTGAGGAATTTGTAGACATCACTTAGGATTTTAATACAACCAGAAAGATAATTATTTTCTGTTATGCAGACTAGGAAAATCTAATATAATTAACATTACTGTTTACATTTTGTCTTTTTTTTCCTGAGTGTAAAATGGCTCACATCACAAATGAGATGTCGAGTATCACAAGTACTCTTTGGGAAAACACCTTAAAATGCCGTAATATGAACAACATACTAATGACAATTACAGAATCTAAACGGTCATAAATCTGAGCTATGTTAAGCCCAAAACTATAGAAAATCTCTAAATAAGATCACTCCACTTTCAATTTACTATTCTTTTCTTAGCTATATGAAAACTACAATCCTTTTCACTGTAGGCATGAACGAAGCTGGGACTTCAACATTTGTAGGAGAGAAACTAAGTTCTAAGAAGAAACAGATGTTTTCACAAAAGCTCTTTTATTTTTAAGGAAAAAATAACTCTTTGTTTTGTGTTGCATTATAACTCGAATATCATTATCCTCCTCCAAGAGCCCACTTTTGTTTTATTCCATAACCAAGTGATTGTATATATGCCTATCAAACTCTTACTGCCTGAAAATTAAAGCAAGCCTTCGATGCTACCATCTGGACTTCTTTCTAAAACTGAGAAAATGAGTATCTTAAAAATGGGATCAAAATGAACATCTGAGCACAAGATTTTGAGAGGTAATGGTTTGGAAGAATGGTCCTAACCAGGGAAGTAACAGTCTGTTGGGGCAGTGGGGGAGGCATTTGGGAACATGAAGGGGTCTTTTTTCATTATACTCAATAGAAGTGGGTGCTACAGCCTAGCAGTTTAAATGTCCCATAAAGTACAATGAAGCATTTTCCCAACAAAATATGCCAGCAGCAACTACACTGAGAGGAATGGTTTGGATGACATCAACTCCAGGGTATTTCATCTAGGCATTTAGCGTTACATCCTAAAGCTCAGTTCATTATTAGTTTTTGTCTTTGTACAAGTGTGTATATTTTTTCTTCCAGTTTCCTCCAATAAACGTGTATAATTTGGGGTCACCTGGGTGGCTCAATCGGTTAAGTGTCCGACTTCGGCTCAGGTCATGATCTTGCAGTTTGTGAGTAGGAGCCCAGCATCGGGTTCTGTGCTGAAAGCTAGCTCAGAGCCTGGAGCCTGCTTTGGATTCTGTGTCTCCCTCTCTCCCTCTGACCCTCCCCTGCTAGCGCTGTCTCTCTCTGACTCTCAAAAATAAATTAAAAAAATTAAAAACAAAGAGACAAAATATGTATAATTTGTATTGTTTAAAGGCACACACACATTCTCTTATATGGCGGGTAGTAGAGGACACTAAGAGGTGCTGGTATTTTTCTAATCATCTGTGGCTTTACTTTTCTTTTTACACCTGACAGGTAAGAAAACACGAGAGTGTTACCTTCTTTGACTAAGCTGTCGGTGAACAGACTGGTGAGGATGGTGGCAGGAAGGGTGCCGTTGCCCAGCAGGATCCCGGACAGCATTGCCAACTTTGTCTGCTCTGTTTCGGAAAAGGCTTTAAGGAAGAGGAGAAGCTGTGGGTCAAACAAAAGAAACCATGTCTATATAGCAAAGGACTAAGGTAGGAAAATAACAGACAATGTATGCGCATGGCCGAATGGCAGATGAGTCGGTCACATGCACACCATAATTATGACCCATTAGAAACACGTATGTGTGTTCGCTTAGAAACTGGATGCTAAGGAAAGTGACTTTCTAAGGCACAGTTCCTTGCTTCCAAGTTCACTTACACATAGCTATAGATAACATCCACGGGAACAAAAAGAGACATTTGGATAACGGTGTGAATAGTGAATAGGTTACATAAAAAATTTACACTTGACTTTGTACAGGAGAAAGGGTAAGTTTTACGTAACGGGCAGAACATTTACTGAAATATATTATTGTCCTTCACATTTTTCATTTTTGGGGGGTGCCCTTGTCCTCCTACTACATCTACCCATTTTCTTTGGGTTTGTTCCATCATATCGCACATAAAAAAATGGGAAAAGCTGATAAGCTTTGACATTAGCATATATTTTTCTGAGTTCAGAGCATATAATATTCTTTAAAACAAGACTGTTGTATGACAAAGGGGTTGTCTAAGTTCTTGCTGCTCTTTTTCATTTTAAAATAACGATATTCAAGGCAGAGAAGGACAAATATCATGTGTTTGCACGTATAGGAGGATTAGGAGGAACTTGACAGAGGAACAAGGGGGAGAAGAAGGGGGGAAATGGTGGGGGAAAGGGAGAGAGGCAAACCATGAGAGACTCTTGATGCTGACAAAAACTGAGGACTGATGGATGTGGGGGGGAGGAGGGATGGGCATGGAGGAGGGCACTCATGGGGATGAGCACTGGGTGTTATGTGGAAACCAATTTGACAATAAAATATTTGTAAAAAAATAAAATAAAATAAAATGGAGACAACAAAAGGAAAAAAAAAAAAAAAGAAATGTTAAAAACCAAACAATAAGAGTTCACTGTATGCTTATTGTAAGGATTGGAGTGAATGGGGTCGTGAATGGAAGAGAAGAAGTAAAAGCAAGGCTTGAAAAGCCCAAACTAAAATTCTGTTTCAGAAGCCATGACCAGCTTTTCAGGAGCAGTGAATCTAATCTTTACACAATGGAGATTCAGGCAAACCCCCTGAGCTGGATTTTGTTCCCCCATC
>NW_024081458.1:338245-397005 GCF_003009895.1 Hyaena hyaena | reverse complement strand
TCATTGCCATGTAGTATTCCATGGTATAGATAAACCACATCTTCTTGATCCATTCATCTGTTGATGGACACTTAGGCTCTTTCCATGTTTTAGCTATTGTGGAGAGTGCTGCTATGAACATTGGGGTACATGTGCTCCTATGCCTCAGCATTTCTGTGCCCTCCCCTTTCTTAAGGCTCCCCCACCTAGGGCCCTGACTCCATTCCCTGGCTATTTTCTCTAGTTCATTGGTTCTTGGGCATGTTACTGAGATCCCCAGGGCGCAATATCACTGTCGGGACCTTGCTCACTTTTTCATTACTTTGCACCAATGAAATTCCATTAACTCTGTGCACTGGGTAGGGCAATATTAATTTGCTATCCTCGACAGTTGAAGGATTATTACATTACAGAGAAGTTATGTGAGTTTAAATATTTGTATTATGAGTAATGAGTAAGTGGCAGAACTGGAATCAAACTAGTCCATTTCACTCCCAGGTTATGCCTATTAAAGCCTCAGTGAATTAAAAACAAAGCCACCTTCAAAGTTCACAAGAAAACATGGAGGGAATGAGGGCATCAGTGTGTAAAGCTCAAGGGAACATCAGGAACGGGACAGAGTAAGAGAAATGACAAAAGCACAGACACTTTACATCAGTCTGGCCTTTCCCTCTGATTGAAAAGATAATCCAGATTCAAGTGAACAGTGAAAAATGGCTCCTGAAATAAAAATTTAAACACTGCTTTTTAAGGACATACTCTCATAGAGTATAATGAATATACTCTCATTCATTAAATATACTCCACTATAACAAAACAGTGCAAAAATTAGATTTTTTAAGTTAATATTCTCATTGGTCAAGTAATCAATAATAAAATCAGACGCTGCATGTTTTCCAGAACATTCCTTTAAGAATGGATATACTGTGGGGCGCCTTGTTGGCTCAGTCGGTTAAACGTCCAACTTTGGCTCAGATCATGATCTCATGGTTCCTGGGCTTGAGCCCCATGTCGGACTGGCTTGACAGCTCCGAGCCTGGAGTCTGCTTTGCATTCTGTGTCTCCGTCTCTTTCTGCCTCTCCCCTGCTCACACTCTGTCTGTTTCTCAAAAATAATAAATAAACATTAAAAAATGGATATGCTGTGAAAAATAAATCATTCTTGAAAGCATACATATACATAATGTGAAAGAAAATTTTCAAGGTACAAATGAGCTAAGAAAAGCATGAGCGGTATTTTTAGACAAAAGTGGTAAAATGTCTATTTAAATGCTTTACATTCTTCCCCCTCTCCCCCACACTGTTATATCCATTCCTCTGTTTAATCAGACACTTGTTATTTTCTAGGCACCTAGTAATGAAATGGACATTTTTTTCCCTTTAAATTTTTTTCATATTTAAAAAAGCAATACATGCTTGTAGAATAAGATCTACCACTACAGAACGACATAAAAATGTGACTTCCTCTCTAATCCTGCTTCCTTAGAATTAACATTAATAACTGTTTGAAGTGTGTCTTTCCAGATTTTTAAATGCACTTATACACATCTATATGTTGTAAATAACTGTGTGTATAAACATGTAGTTTTTACTGAATTATTCATTGATAGCAGCTAAAACTTGTCAAGGGTACCAGCTATTTTTCTGAATATTTTCTGTGTATTAATAATCTATACCAGCCTTGATCTTTACTTTACAGAAAAGTAAACTGAGGCATATAGAAATGAAGTAATTTGCCTGAGGTTAACTACCAAATGGCTGCTCTGCACCTTTCTATTTCACTTAACAATTTATCATGGACATTTTCCCTAATCAATTCATGTGGCTACCCTCCATTGTTTAAATGACTGTACAATATTCCATGGTATAAACAGACCATAATTTAATTAATATGTCTCCATTAATGCACACTTAGTTTATGTGTCAATACTGTGATGAATATCTTTGCACATACAGGTTTATGTATACATGCTGAACTATTCTAATAAAAGGGAAAATGAAGTCACAGAGAATGCAAATTGTTTTAAAAAGGGATTTTACTGTCAAAATCTTCATTATGCAAATATCTGCGTTGAACATGGGGAAGCAAATGAGTAGCAAAGTAGATGCTACATTTCCTTTATTCCCTTGGTTTATAATTTAGGCAGATATCTAAAATTGGAAACAATGATAGAGTAACAGGAGTAACAAGTTAATGTAATGAGTGCTATATACACATACACAAAAGTTACAAGTTTCAAGAGGGAACATGTTGCAATTACAAAAAGGAGGTTTTCTTTAATGAGGTGCTACTATTTATTTCGCTACTTACTAGAGGATGCTTTCTCTGTTAAGCACCTTATATGTGATCTCATTGATACCTACAGCAATCCTAAGGTATGTCCTCTTAAACTATTATACAGTGAGAAACACCACTGAGATTAACACTCAGATTATCTCCAAAGAGGTGCTTTTATCCTCTTTGCTAAACTGTATTCTTGAAAATTAAAGAATTTTACTGGGTATTAGCTATTGTGCCATATGCTCTTTCACAGGCTTTAATTGTTTACATCACCACACCTAGATTTTCCCCTTGATGTATTTATTTTTCTTGCATGTTTGGAATTTCTAGTTTCCATTTTTAAGCCCTACAAGTTTGAGGGTCAGATGCCATAAAACCATTCCTATAAAGCAAAGTATGCTGTCTTACATTAAATACGAGTGAACAAGGTCTAGGCTAATCATGTATTTTCCCCTATGGCTATTAGCTAATGACCTGTCATACTCATTCATTTAACCAACATTTATTAAAAACTTACTCTGTTCCTGGTAGTTCTGCACTATCGTGTAATATGTGTAATTTTTGTCCCCCTCCATTTCATTACTGTAAACAGGTAAAGCATCACATTTGAAATTTTACCTTCTTCATTTCATCCTCAAATGCTTTTTCCAAATACTTATATCTCCTGATGAGTTTATTGAAGACCTAAGCATAAAAGAGAATAATTCAATATTATGTCACTGACATTAAAAGACAGTAGGAGGGGTAGGAACTCACCATAACCACAACATGGACCTATAGTAATAAGAAAACTGTAAAAGAACTGTAAGCATTTCAAAGGAGTTGTAATGAGGGGGAAAATGTGATCACTATGTACACGTCCAATGAAAGAAATGCAACATGAGTATAACATGAGGAAAACACAATAATGTTAAACCTGTGAGATGTAGAGAAAGAAAATAGGAAATGAAGGAGGTGACAGATATAATCACACAGACCAGGGATACGAGGGAGAGAGAAGACCTCAGGGACGCTGCACTCTAGGTGGACACAGACATGTCTTTAGAAGACCAGCAAAATTCAGTATAACGTAATAGTAATAAAAGATTGGTGGGGCGCCTGGGTGGCTTAGTCGGTTAAGCATCCGACTTTCGCTTAAGTCATGATCTCACGGCTCGTGGGTTCGGGCCCCGCGTCGGGCTCTGTGCTGACTGCCAGCTCAGAGCCTGGAGCCTGTTTCAGAGTCTGTATCTCCCTCTCTCTCTGACCCTCCCCTGCTCACGCTGTCTCTCTCTCCAAAAAAAAAAAGATTAGCGCCCACCCCCAGTTAGAACTCACAAGCAGGATTTGCAAGTGTGTCGGTGGAATTCTAGGCTGTTTATTTAAGTGAAATGAATGCTTTCCCATTAAATTCCTATGTTGAAGACCTAACTTCCAATGTGACTGTACTTGCAAGTAGAGACCTCAGGAGGTAGTTACATGAGGTCATAAGGCTGAGGCCCTAACCTGATAGAACTGACGGCTTGTTAAGAGACAAAAGAGCCTGTACCAGGAACCAAATTGGTTGATGCCTTAGTCGCGCACTTCCCAGCCTTCTGGACTGAGAATAATAAAATTCTATTGTTTAATAGAAATAACAGTCTATGGTATTTTTTCAAGGCAGCATGAACAGAATAACACTGTTCTTATTTAAATAGAGACTTTCATAAATATTGATTATTTTTATAACTGAAAATGATTTCTGAATCATATTCCTTTCTCTTTTCTTAATGTTTATTTATTTTTGAGAGAGAGAGAAAGAATGTGAGTGGGGGAGGGGTAGAGAGAGAGGGAGACACAGAATCTGAGGCAGGCTCCAGGCTCTTAGCTGTCAGCACAGAGTCCGATGTGGGGCTCAAACCCACGGATTATGAGATCATGACCCGAGCTGAAGTCGGACTCTTAACTGACTGAGCCACCTAGGTGTCCCTAATTCTTTTCTCTTCTATCCACATAATATACTCTCATCTAGAACTTTTAGTATGCCTATCCCTTAATGTACCTTAAGATAGAGTCCAAGAGTAAATAAAGATTAGTGTTTCCATTTATGAGGAAGTAATTGGCCAGCCAGGGAAGTAGTATGCAATAAAGAAAAAGAATAAATGGTATTGAGATACAATAAATGTGATTTCCAGTTTATACCATTGCTTGAGTCTTAGTGCCTGCCCTCGTAGCCTTGCTGAGAATAACTGGCTGTTAACACAAGACAGTGACAGATTGGACTGGATGATCATGACAAATGTATGGTCAGCTTTACAACGTGAACGTTTACTAGAATGTTCCATTTTACAGTCCTGCCACTTCTGGACCTTCATTAGGGCTTAAAGACTTCTTTTTTATTTTATTTTATTTTATTTTAACCAATCTAATGAATGCAAAGGATATCTCATGATTTTACTTGCAATTTCCCTAATTATTGCAAGGTTTGATTACGTCTTCATCTGTTTTGGGGGAGCCTGGTGTTTCCTCTTCTTTGAAATGCCTACATGTCATTCCCTAATAGGTTGTTTGTCCTCTTCTTCAGTGACTTGCAGTTTTTTATTTAATCTGGATATGAATCCCTTATAGATATTACAAATTACAAGTATCTTCTTGTCTCTTCCTTTTTCACAGCTCCATGATAGTCTATTAATATGAATTAGAAAATTTTAATGAGTGCTCTACTGATAGACTTCTAAGGCATTTCCACCCTTTGACATGATTGTAAGCATCACTGATGACTCCCACTATATGTATATGTATCATTCTACACACATGCAGGCACAACTGCAGAATGAAGTCCTAGAAGTGGAGTTGCTGGCTCAAAGGGAATGCGCAGTTTTAGATTGGAAAGACAGTGCCAAAGTGCTCTGTCTAAAGTTTGACTAATTTATACTCTCACCAGAATTTATGTGAGCCTCTGATTCTTTGTATTCTATACAGAGGAAAGGTAAAAAAAAACCTACCTTAGCTAAGTTAAAAAAACTTTTTATGTCTTTATTTTATTTTGAGAGATAGTGAGCGGGAGAGGGGCAGAGAGAGAGGGAGACCCAGAATCTGAAGCAGGTTCCAGGTTCTGAGCTGTCAGAATAGAGCCTGACACGAGGCTCGAACCCACGGACTGTGAGATCATGATCTGAGCTGAAGTCAGACACTTAACTGACTGAGCCACCCAGGCGCCCCATACCTTAGCTAAGTTTTAATGCCCACTAGTACTATGAATGCAGTTGAGTATCTTTTCATATGTGGAACAGTTATCTAATGCTTCTATTTACAAAGTGGTCTATAGAATTTCTGAACCTAATGTCTCTCTAAATTCCGTTCAAATGTCTCCCTCCTCACACAACAATCTCTCAGTGATGGGCTCTACCTGAGCATAATTTCGGATGGTTTCATGATCTTCATTTGCTGAAAACACACAGTGGTTGGTCATCTTGGTCTTGTCACCGTCATCTATGCGTGTTCCTCCAGGGGCTGAAAAGAGAAAGGTAAATACAGTTAAGACAATACTGAAGTGAGAAGAACATTTACAGAACAGATGAATGCCTATAACTCAAGGAAAACAATAAAAGTAGATGTAAGTAGACGTGGTTCACTTTTTAGGTGTGATAGTATTTTGCCAGACTCCACTTCACCCAACACTTAGAATGGACAGAACCTGGCTCTTGTACACATTATTAGTTTCTTAAAACTTTTTTTAATATTTATTTATTCTTAAGAGAGACAGAGACAGAGCGCAAGTGTAGGAGGGTCAGAGAGGGAGACACAGAATCTGAAGCAGGCTCCAGGTTCTGAGCTGTTGGCATAGAGCCCAACATGGGCCTCAAACCCATGAACCGTGAGATCATGACCTGAGCCAAAGTCGGATGCTTAATCAATTGAGCCACTCAGGTGCCCTTAGACCTTGTTGGTTTCTACTTGAGTTGGTATTAAAACTGTTCCCTCCTCTGCTAACCCAATTATCCATGCAGGGTTGAACAGTATACACTGACTGCTTGCTATTTGCATTTGGGCATCTGGCAGCTATGTTGGCTAGGAAAGAGTGTATTTTATTCTCTATCATCTTTTTCCCCCTTGGCCTATACAATATCATGGAATAAATGGACTACAACAAAAGAATGTGTTTTTTTCCTATGACTCAACTTTCCACATTCAAGGGCTCCTTCTATAAGTTTCAGTGATGGCCATTAGAAACACTGGCCGATTAGAACAAAATCCACATTAGGTATTTTTGTTTTCTGATTGTACTACACTGAAATTAGGGTAGGATTCTAGAAGATTTGAACAAACCAAGTTAGACTAATGTCTTTTATATACTTCACTGTAATTAGGATAGGGTTCCAGAAGGTTTGAACAAACCAAGCTAGACTAATGTCTTTCCTATACTCAACTCATATTTAAAGAATATATCCTTGTGCCAGCCAATTCTTTAATGCATTTATGTAACTGCCTTGATTTAACTTGTGATTTCAGATCTTTGGATGAAAAGTGCTATATACCTAGCCAACCTTTTCAGACTCCAGCATACTATTTATAAGCAAATTACTTTTTAGAAAAGTCAGCTCCTTCAGGAATCTATTTTCATGCAATTAATTTATGCATAAGATTTAATTAGCCCTCTGTAATGAATACAACCACCTGGAACCAAATTTTATTAAGATGACGATCTTCTCAAAACTCTAACTAATGACTCCTATCTGACAGAAGTTCATTACATAACTGAAAGTCTGACTTTAAAACTACAATCTTTTCCCTTAAGGGGTAAGTTTTAAAAATTGTACTCTTATACCCGACCTTAGTTACACATGAACAGTATTGCTATAGCTTCCATTAATATTTTCCCCCCGATACTGGGACAAAGTACTAACTGCCTTTTGTAAAATTTTGGGGAGCCTGCTGTTTTCCTTAAAATGTAAGTAGAAGAAAAGAAAACTATTTCTTATATCCACTCTTCAAAAAATACAACTGAAACACCAAGAAGACTGTTGTTTTAAGAACTATCGAAGAAGGTTAAATTTGGGGGTAGATGGTAAGAAAATTCCCACACTAAGAAAACAAAGTGTTTATATAAAAGGAATGTGCCTGGCTGGCTTTATTCAATATATCATAGGTCTGGCCTCAGGAGGTACCCAGGCTGGTACTGGCCGTGCTCCTAAGTCTTACATTCCCTCAGCCTTACCTTCTTAGATATATGGAGGTAGAGTAAGGAATGAAATCTGGGTTACAGATATAAATTTGCTGATCATCCTTATATAGATGGTCAATGAAGCTTTGTGATAATCAATACAAAGTGTATGAAAAACTTAATAGATATATGAGGGCAGTAAGTATGGAAACCCGAGTCATGTAAGAGGCATCTAGAGAAACGCAGGTCTAAATGGTCTCATGTAGGGGAAGAAAGAGAACATTTCAGGAATGACAGAAGCGACGGCACTGCTGGCAGGAGGACATGAAGAATTGAGAAAGGTCTATAGGATTGACTAATAACGTCACATGTGACTTTGGTAAGAATCAAAACTCACTGAAGACTTGCATAGAATTTAGCAGCACACAAGTAAAAGTATATCATAATTCATGAAATATAAAGAGCCAATCATCACATCAGAAAATATTCAGCTTCACTAATACTTTGAAGTGTTTGAATGTAAACATCACTTACCTAATCGGCAAAAACTTAAAACACTGAAAAGCTTAAGAGTACTCAATATTGCTAAAGGTGTAGATAAACAGGACTATCATTTCTGATAAAATGTTACTTAGAAGCTTCTTTTTGAGGGCTGGGCTTTCTCTGATAGACAGGTAGACAAAGATAGACACAGATATTTCTAGCCTTCAATTCACTTGTCCCTTGCTAAATATATAAGGATATAATCAGATAAAAGTACGAAGCTGTATATATACAGATACTGATTATATATTGTGCTTACAAGAAAACTAGGAACAGGTTAAATATGCTTCAAAATCAGTATGATTTTCCTTCTTTTTGAAATTATCCAAGGTAATATACATGGGTATGAAAGGCAACAACATATTGCTGAATAAATATAAAACAGCCATGTGGAGTATCTTATATGTATAATATCATCCTATTCTCAAAAGTTAGCATATGTAGGTAAAGGGATTTCTATAAATTTTTTTTTAATGTTTTATTTATTTCTAGGAGAGAGAGAGAGACAGCGTGAGCAGGGGAGGGTCAGAGAGAGAGGGAGTGACAGACTCTGAAACAGGCTCCAGGCTCTGAGCCGGCAGTCAGCACAGAGCCTGACGCGGGGCTCGGACCCACGAACCGCGAGATCATGACCTAAGCGAAAGTCGGACGCTTAACCGACTAAGCCACCCAGGTGCCCTGGTAAAGGGATTTCTAGAAGGGAATTAACCAAAATATTAACAATAGTTATCTTTGGGTAATGGGATCTGAACACAATACATATAGTTCTTATACTTGGATTTGAATTATTCACACCAATGATGTGAGATCTTTATAAACAGTAACAATCTAATTTAACAAAACTAAACCAGCAATACAGATCAAAAGGGGGCCTGGCAGTAAGTTGAGCCCATGTACCAAAATTTTAATTCCTCAGGGGGAGGAATTAAAATGTGGCTGTACCTCAAAATGGAGGGAAGCACACATTGTCCTAAAGTAGGCTGGTTTACCCAGTGTTTCTCAATGAAAGGCACTGACAGAGCATTGGGCAGGGCAAGTGTTGATTGTTCTGAACACCCCCCTGCACAGCAAAGTGGGTGGCACACCCTTATAGCAACTTCAGAGCAACCCAAACACTTTCACACATTTCCAAATGTCCCCTAGGCAGTTGAAAAATTACTGGCCTAGAGGATTTGACCACTTCTAGTGATTTATGGTTACCACAGAAACTAATTATACAAACTAAGTTCTAAGAATAACTATGAGAGGAACAATGGGTCATTATATCTAATCAACATTGAGATCAACATACCATGTCCCTTAAAAAAGCCTTCTACCTTGATGCTTCTGCTCGGTTATTTTTATTTTGCTCTTAACCTATCTTTAGTAATTTTCAAACTTCTACCTTTAATCTTTTTAGCTATATACTCAAAATTACAGATTTTTAAAAACCAGATTTAAACTGTATTTCTGACATTTTATAGATTAAAAAGAATTTAAGGAAAAATGGAAGATGAATTTCATTGCATGGGAAAAGGGTGAGTTTTATGGCTTTAAAAGAAAGGGTGCGATGGCATTTGCGGGTTAATTAAATATACTGGAAGAAACTAGTGACATACAAAGTTATAGTCAACTATGGAAATTACTCCTCCTTTGTCTGCTCCAGAAACATTTAGACTTAGGGATACTTGGGGAAGCTTTAGTTATAAAGCAAAGTGGCCGTGTTGTAACATTAACAAAAACTATCATTTCTGTGCCTCTCTTAACGAATAACTGTTTCTAAAAGCCACATTACCACCCCAAATGGTAAAGAAGGTAAAAATCGTAGAGACTCCGATTGCATTTTTTTAACCAACTCTTATAAATTTATCTTGTAAGGAAATATTTCAGTGGAATTTAAAGTACTAAAGAAGAAGCTACAATGCATGGCTTACCAAGCATACTGCCAGCCACCAGGATATCGAAGAGTGTGTCTGCATAGCGACGATAATCTAATCTTGAGCCTGTGGAATCCAGAAACTTGGCTACAGCTTCAAGGTCATCACCAGCTTCATTAAGCCCCTGGACAAGTGTATCCCTGAAGACTGTGGGTTCGAATTTCTCTTTTTCATCTAAAATAAGTAAGTTACAAAATTACCTTTTTTTTCCCCCAAAACACACTGTATTCCCAAAAGCATCCATACATTTCTCTGTTTCACTGTTCTTTATTTAATAGGGTGATTATTTAAAAGTTGGAAGACAACTAAGTTCTTCTACTAGATTTCCTTGTTCTAAAACTCCTTGTTTAAACATTTATTCAATCAAATAAATTACTTTCTATTTAGAGGGTCCACAAACATACGTTAACTCTTGGGGTGCCTGGGTGGCTCAGTCAGTTAAGTGTTCGACTTCAGCTCAGGTCATGATCTCGTGGTTTGTGAGTTTGAGCCCTGCGTCAGACCCTGTGCTGGCAGCACAGAACCTGAAGCCTGTTTCAGATTCTGTGTCTTTCTCTCTCTCTGCCCCTCCCCCGCTCATGTTCTGTCTCTGTCTCAAAAATAAACACTAAAAAAATTAAAACAAACAAACAAACACGTTAAGTCTCTCTAATACATAACAGAATTGATAACAGCTCATTTGTGTCGTTCAGAGGACAGGGGCCAATGTAATCTACTAATCCTAACCATCTGAGAAAAAATAAAGTCGAACAATCAAAACTTAAAATTTTGTTTCATCTAAGATAAAAAAAATTAGCCAGGGAGAATTGCCTAAGAATAAAGGAGAATATATAAATAAAGGTTAGGAAGGAGGAAATAAAGAGGGACATCTCTTATTATTTTTACTATTGACATACATTGCTAGGTTTTCTTTCTTCTGATGAGAACTTTTAAGATCTACTTTAACAACTTTCTCTTATACCATACTGTATCATTAATTACTATCACCAGGCTGTACACTATATCCCTGGGATTTATTTATTTTATGACTGGAAGTTTGTTTCCTTTTGACCAACTTCCCCATTTTGCCCACCCCTCACTCCCTGCCTCCAGCAACCACCAATGTTTTCTCTATGAGTTTGGGGTTTTTTGTTTTGAAAAATTATACACCTAAGTAAGATTATATGGTATTTGCTTTTTCTGACTTGTTTCATTTATCATAATGCCCTCAGGTCTATCCATGTTGTTTCCGATGGCAAGATTTCCTTCTTTTTATGGTTCAATAATATTCTATTATATGTATAGATAACATATTTTTAATCCATTCATCCATCAATAAACACTTAGGCTGCTTCCAGATCTTGTTGATCATAAATAATGCTGCAATGAAAGTGGGGAAGCATGTATCTTTTTGAATTACTGTTTTCATTCTCTTTAGATAAATACCCAGTAGTAGAATTACTGGATCATCTGGTAGTTCTATTTTAAATTTTTTGAGGAACTTCCCACCAACATTTCATAAGGATTTCCTTTTATCCACATCTACATTAACACTTGTTATTTCTTGGAGGGATGTCTCTTTTCACTAGATAAGTTCTTCCAGGACACTTAAAATATTTAACATATATCATGAGCTATCTATGTATATTTATAGCTTCAGAGGATGTGCTCTCAATCTTTTTGGTCTCATGACCCTTTGCCACCCTTTAAAAAAAGTACTGAGGGGGCGCCTGGGTGGCTCAGTGAGTCGAGCACCTGACTTCGGCTCAGGTCATGATCTCACAGTTCGTGGGTTCAATCCCCACATTGGGCTCTGTGCTGATAGCTAGGTCAGGGCCTGAAGCCTGCTTCAGATTCTTTGCCTCCCTCTCTCTCTGACCCTCCCCTGCTCACGCTATCTCCTTCTGTCCTGAAAATAAATAAACATTAAAAAAAAGTACTAAGAATTCCAAAGAGCATTTTTGTGTAAAAAGGTTATATCTACAGATACTTACTTTATAGAAATTAAATCAGAAAATTTAAAAATATTTATCAAGTACATTAGTATGAACACAGGCTTTCTTTAATCTCTTGAACACCTGGCTTAATAGCAGACAGGTGGATTCCATATCCACTATGTGCAATCTGTTGTAATATCACACATCATGTAGCCTCTGGGAAACCACCATAAACCATGAGTAAATGTGTGAAGGCATGAGGCAAATAATATCCTAGCATTATAAGGAAAATATTTTTGAATTTGTAGAACCCCTGAAAGGGCTCCATAGGATCTAGGTACATGTAGCGTTCTATCCCCAGCTGATTCTAGACAGACTTTTTGTGGAAGGTCATTTGGAGTCAGATCTTAATTTTTTTTTAATTTTTATTTTTTTAGTAATCCCTATACCCAATGTGGCACTCAAACTCATGATATGGAAATTGAGAGTTACATCAAGAGTTGCTTGAGCCAGCCATGCACTCCTTAAACAAACCAGATCTTAAACAAAGCAAGGATCATACACTGTTGAAGAGAAGTGAAGATGATAAACCGGAGGAGGTCAGAAGGGACAGGATAAAAAAGCTAAATTAATGGTAAAGGCAAGATTCAGTTCAAAGGACTTCTTCACCTTTATCTTCCCTTTAGGGAGAATGAGTTGGGTGTGGAAAGGGAGGGGCAAAGGATGAAACAGAAATTTAGCAAAAAATCTTACCATAAATACATTTAGGAAGGTAAGTAGATACTGCAACTGTAAGGAGGAGGAAGAGGAGAGGAAGAAAAATATTATATATATAGAAAAAATTCATTTCATGAATGAAGAGTTCTTAGAATGTATGATAAAATAAGTTAAAAACTCAATAGAAGAGCTGAAAGACAAAGCTGAGACTACCTCTTAGACACTAGATTTTAAAAGTCAGGAAAAAAAGACCTACACAATAAGAGTAAAAAAATAAGAAAAAGGGCAGATGAGTCAAATGTTTAAATAATTATACTGAGATTTTTTAAAAAAGTAATCTCTACACCCAAGGCAGGGTTCAAACTCACAATCCCAAGATCAAGAATCACATGCTCTACCAACTGAGCCAGCCAGGTGCCCTGAGAATTATTTTTCTAAAGGAAAAGAAATTATTTAAAAATTTCAAGAAAGTTTTACAGAGTTGAAGGACCCGCGTTTCCCAATAAAGAGCTGTATGGACACCCAGCACAAGGATTCAAAGTGGACCCACAACAACGCTCATACGTTATTGTGAAATTTCAACACGGAATAAAGCAGCTATGAGAAGTTTCAGTAGTACAAATCCAAATCACATATAAACTGTCAAAAACCAGAATGACATTAAGTTGCTCAACAGAAATACCAGAAACCAGAAGAAGTTTCTTCAAAATTGAGGGAAAACGATTTTGAAACTACAATTCCAGTGTTCAGCCAACTATTATTTAAACGTAAAAGCTAGATAAATGTGTTTTCAGACACCTGAGGCCTCAAAAATGATGTTTCTCATACAAATCTTTCTCCGAAAGAGCTATTGAAGCAGACACTTTACCAAAATGAGAGAATAACTCATGATCCTAATAAGTCATGAGATCCCAGGAAAAAAGGGGGGAAAAAACTGCATGAGCCAGGCAGCAGGATTCTCCAGGACACTGGTGAAAAGACATTTCAAACATTTCATGTTGACAGCTGTACTGCGGGCGCAGAGAGCAAACTGACCAGGGGGGCTTTCCACTGTGAGAGTATAACATGATGTAGCATTAAGAATGCCTACAGTTTTCATACTGGAAGGTTTACATAACAAAGGGAAGGTTAGTAGTGATTACTGTTAAGGGACAGAAAACTCACTAAATAAGGGAAGATAAATTATGTAACATTAACTCCAGAGACAAAATGATGTTCAGAAACATCAAACTAATCACATTAACAGCTGTGAATAGCAGGTAAAAAATCCCAATAAACAACCCTAAACAGTGGTCAGGCTAAAACTGTGCCATAGAGAAAGAATTGAGAAGAAGTTCACAGGTGAAAGAGAGCTAGCTAAACCTCCATCTTCCAGAGTACGAACAGAAAATTCAGGAAATAACCATGTAAGAATGGTATTTGGTTACATGAATGCAAAAATTAAAAGAAGCATGTAAAGAGTAGAAGCCATTTCTCTGGGGCTGTCACTATCATGTGTCTTGCAGAATTCTTTTGACTATTTAAACCACAGGACTGTGATACAATTAAAAACTACCTGAGAACCAGACAGCACCTGCCTGGTTTGGATAGACTGTTTATCCTGGTCTAGTAGAAGGGGTGAGTTGTAAGGGGTTAACACCACAGCACGAGAACCAGAGAAGAATGGCATTCCCAGTACCAGTCACAGTCACACAGCATTAGACGCCATAAAGACAGACATAAATTGAACACTATTTTTCATGAACAAGAGATAAAAGTCCTTTTGATGCCATAAGCAAAACATTAAGCAGCCCAGAACATGCAAATGTTGACTGCAGAAAAAATATAATTAAGGGCTTGTTTTGTAGAGGGGGAGGAAGAGAATGGGAACTCCAGAGGAATAGATTATGAGATGCTGTTAGAGGGGTAACCGTGACTGCACACGAGGACTGGCTGGCAAGCAGGACACTTCACCCCCCACTCAGGGTCCAGAATTACCAAAAGGTAATTCTTCCCACTTGGGAGAGATTTTCTTTCCTTGTAATTTGAGAGCATGAGAAGAAAACACGCCACAAGTTGTTTACTGTCTTGTAACCAGCTTTCAAAATCACTTGACGCCATTCCCGAAATGGCACTACGACGCACTTGGATGTTGACTCAGGTGGTGGAACAGACTTTGATGACTTGAAAATTATTAATTTGAGGCAATGGAAAATGAAAGCTGGTAAAAAGGTAAAAATCTAGACTATGCTAAGAATTCATGCAGAGGACTTTGGTTTGAATCTTAGAGACAACTTAAAAACGTGTGTCTGCACAAAGCACTTCATTTCGTTTTTATTTTCCCAAGAGATTTGCCAAGGAAGAGGAAAGTAAAAGGAGGAAGACAGCAGATCAGGGCCAAAGATACTTCAACAGTGAGCAATAATGCATTAGGTCAAGATGATCCCTTGTAGCTGGGGAATCTAAAGAAGTCGTGATGGCATGAAAAGGATTAATCATTCTTTTGTAAACTGAAAAGCAGCTCCCATCTGCTGAGATAAAAGTTTCACCCAGAGGAGTACAAAATTCCCCACACAAGAAAATGGCCAGAACACTTGATGAACGTTTGGGGACACGTGACATTTTACCCAAAGTTTCTTTTTTATCTGAAACAATATTACATGTAATTTGTACTTCACATGAGGACAGTCTAGCAAAAATATTCACAAAATCCTAATGAAAATATGCTATTACTTCCCTGAGTTTCCATTTGGTAGGTCAAACCTCCCCAGAAGTGGTAAGTATATAATTAGGGTCTCAAATTTATACTGTGTTGGTGAATCAGAAGTGTGATACTACAGAGTTAGTCATGCTGGCCCTTATACTGACACGGAGAAACAGGCCTATTTCTGATGCTCAAATATGTCTGTAAGTTACCTAAACACAATGCTTTCTCTGGGAACCATGGTACCTGGTGAATATATCATTTTTCCTACCTGTTAATTAAGTGGTAAGTAGCATAACTTACATCTCTTTTTGAATGTCACTTTGTTATAGTAAATGAATAAGAACGATCATGGGTTTTTTTTTAACCTACACATACATGTGTATTTACGTTTATATATGTATATATATAGTTCAACATTTGAAGATTTACTAGCTTAGTCACTAACACTTATTGAAAATCTAAGAGTGATTTAAAACTGCCAAGACAGATGAAATGGGGTATGTGTCTTGGTGAAATGGGGTAAATGGTCACTGTGGAAGCCTGTAGTTGGTTATTTTTTCTCTCTCCTATTTTCAGTAACTTTGATCCAATTTCTCTACAAAATTTGTAGGGAAGAGAGTTCAGTAATTAACTATTTCATTTAGCTTAGCATAACAGTGGCTCAGGGGAGAAATTCCATCATTTCAAATTCCCACAAGCCACACTAGAAAACATAATTTCTATGAAGAAAATATCATAAACATGATGTGCATATTTTATAAAGGAAAAGAGTATGAATGGATTTCTAAATGATGTGTTGCATCATAATGTTTAATTTTGATCTCAAGCAATAAACATACATTTTTGTTTCCCTGACTTGGCATGGAAGAGCATTATTAGCTTTGTCAGAAAACGATTTCAAATTGAAGACAGGCCTTCAGAAGACAGCCTATCAAAACGACCTTGAAATATCCTGACTAGACTTTTTTCCTTACTTCTACAAAACTGCCAACTATTTATCTGAAGTCGGCCCTATCATAATAACAAAAGAAAAGCCAAAGCACGATAAATCACCAGGAGGCAATTCACTATTGTGAAGAGTAGAAAATAAGGTTGACTCCATTTTTTTTCCCAGCCAGCAGTTTGGCACAAAAGAGCTCAAGTGCTGCTTAAATCCCCAACAGACCTGAGTTCTATAAATCCAGGTCTACTGAGAAATCATATATATTTCTCGGTAGCTCTGAGGATTCCAGCAGCAGTAAGACACAGGCACAATCTTGCCCTCTAAATGAATCAGAGATAAACTAGCTCGGATTTAGAGAAAACCTTTCTGGCTTAAAACTGAAGACTGACTCTAAGGGCCGGTTGACTTGTTGAATCAAGCCTGCTGTTGGGCAACAGATCCTTGTGCCCTCTCTTGGCTTTTTAAGCTCAGTTACCGTGAATCAGCGCCACAGGAATAAAGCTGTTCGAGCTGGAGATCCAGATCTGAGATTAACACGTTCTCCCAATGGGCAGGCAATGGCGAACCTTTCTGCACCTCACAGTTGGGCATATAGTAGATATTATCACATTACCAGGCCCAACAATACCGTAACTATAATTATCTTTCTGAACTATGTTGTTCCTTACTGAAATTCCTTATGAAGTCCCTCTGAAATCATCCACATCATTTTCCCCCATGACTGCTTTATTTATTATTATTATTTTTAATCTTTATTATTTTTTGAGAGAGAGAGAGACAGAGCATGAGCAGGAGAGGGGCAGAGAGAGAGGGAGACACAGAATCCGAAGCAAGCTCCAGCCTTGGAGCTGTAAGTACAGAGCCCAACGCAGGGGTAGGACCCACAAACTGTGAGATCATGACCTGAGCAAAATTTGGACACTTAACCGACTGAAACACCCAGGTGCTCCCCACCCCCATGACTGCTTTAAACAATGAGATAATGAAGGCACACTGACTGTAACACCTTGTATTAATATAAGGGTTTGGATTTCAATGGGGAAATATTGTGGGGACACAATTTATAAGACCAAGATGGCACTAAGCAATGGGAGATGGCTCAGGTCATGTGTGTTATTATGGTTTATAGGGATGAGCCAGGGATTAAAAAAAAAGAGGGTGGGAGGAAGCATAAGATAAAGACTACTGTACAAAATAACCACCTTTTGCTTAGTTTACAGCTTTTCAGTTTCATTTTTTTAAGTAAAATGTGAATTCTCAGCAAGCAGCATTTAGAGTAAAATTGAGCCTCACTGCTATTAGTTACTCTCATCAACTCTTCCACTCTATTGATTGCACGGAGACTCCTTTTCCTTCTGTAAGGCTAGACTTGCTACTTATGAAGACACAATCCTTATGCAAGACAGCAGAAGCTGCTGGGGCCACCTCAACACTGGAAATGCCAATGTCGTATAATATGGGTTATCAATTCAACAATTTAGCATATGATACCATTACTTCATAATCAGCAGAGAGGGTTTCAGAGAGAGATGCCATCATCATTTACCTTCCTACATGATATTTCCTTAAATATGTTTCAGTTACTAATCTAGTGTTAGTCAACATAATACTTTTGTATCACGTTTCCTTTAAAAAAAAAAAAAAAAGAAAGGTTTCCTAATCAGGTTAGGGCTCAGCTATTTTTTTTTTTAAATCCAAGAGGACTTCTATATAAGTCCGTAAAACTGATTAAATATTTAAAATTTAAAACCCTTATGCAGAAAGGATAGGGAGATGAATGTGACATAAAAATAAGTCATTCATATAAACAGAAATTTTACCAATCACCAAACAGGGTCTATTACCACCTTTCCACAATGAAAGACACTTGAAAATATCCTGAATTTTAAAGATACTTCGGCAATAAATTTAATTTGACCTCTTAAATTCTCAAGAGAAAACTTCATCAATATCTCCTTTCCTAAATTACCTCTATCCTAAGTTTTACCATCTTTGCTTTCAACATTTCCTTAAAAACAAAGAAGCAAAACTCAAATATAAATGCTGAAATCAAAAATAGTAAAGATTATCTACTGTCTTCATAGCCTCACAGGAGAGTGAGGAACCCTGAACAGACAGAATCATCCTCATTTTGTAGGTAAAGACACAAAGTTCAGACAAGTTAAATGATTTGTCCATAATCAGACACCTGAATAACTAATCGTTCAGAGGCTTGGAGGCACAACTTCAAATTCTACATTCAGAGCCCACAAGAGTAGAACTCGTGAGGTTAGGTGTGCATGAGCAGTTCTAATCCTTCCCTAATCTCATACCTTGATAAGAACTTTACCTACTCTCCCAGCGTCCCAATCCCACAAACACACATCAAAACGTACCCCTTTTCCGAGTTTTGAACCGCTGGCCTGTTAGCACTGGCTTCTGATGCTTATTCATAAAATTTCTGAAAACAAAGAAAAAAGATTATATACTTCAAATAAGCAGTTCATACAAAAATTTATGGCTAATCAGCATATGCTCAAACTCACCTATACTGAATACACTTTTAAAAAGCAAGGGAAACTTAAAAAAACTTTTTAATACTTATTTATTTTTGAGAGAGAGAGACAGAGTGTGAGCAGGGGAGGAGCAGAGAGAGGGAGGGACACAGAATCGGAAGCAGGCTCCGGGCTCTGAGCTGTCAGAACAGAGCCTGACATGGGTCTTAAATTTGTAAACCATTAGATTATGACCTAAGCCGAAGTCAGACAATCAACCAACTGAACCATCCAGGCACCCCAAAGCAAGGTATAATTTTAACTGTTGAACTAGCAAAAATTTTAAAAGCTTAATAATATCCAGTGTTGACAAAAGACAGGGAAAACCACAGACTTAAACTCTGGCATAGGGAATAAACTCCACGCAATACTTTCAGAAAGCATTTGGGGAATATAAATATTTACATGTGTATAACCTGTGGTCCAGCGTTTCTTTTCCTAGAAATTCACCATTTTACCCACGCAAATATACATATTTATGTGCATGAGCACACGCATGTGTATAAAAGGATTTAGCTGCAGCATCGTTGAATGCATAAAAACATGCAAAGTTAAATGCTCATAAAAACATGCAAAGTTAAATGCTTATAAACAGTCTTCTGGTTAGATAAGTTATAATAAGTCATCAAATGGAATGTTATGAAGCTTTACAGAAGAATGAATTAAATCTAAATGCAGTGCTGCATTTCTTGCCCTGGCTGCCTCTCTGATTATGTTTCCTACGTCTGTCTGCATCTTTCCCCATCACTTGCTGTGCTCCAGCCAGACTGTCCTCTTTCTTCTTCCAACGTGCCAGAGAAGGCCACCTCTTCTCTGGGAAGGTCTTTCCCCAGGCACTGACGTGGCTCACTCTCTGCCACACTCAAGGGCCTCTTTTACAGAGAGGCTTTCCCTGAACATCCCTACTACTGGTGTCTGTTGTTCTGTCACCTTACCTAGCTTTACTTTCCTTCACAGCCCTTAGCAGCACCTGACATTCCACTATTATCTGTTTGCCTGCAGTCAGTCTACCTGTCCCATGAGGGTGTAACCTCGGCATGAGTAGGGACTTTGTACATCTATTAAAAGCAGTATCTTTAGCATATAAGACAACACCAAGTTAAGAGTAACCAGCTAGTAGATGACTGTCAAATAAGCTGTTGCAAAGACATGGAAAGATGTTCAAGGCATGTTGTTAATGGAAACAGTTAAATAAAGTGTGAATAACTTTTTGGTTAAAAATAGAGTATATGTAATATTTGCTTTTCTCTATAAGGAAAATTTAAGAAAGAATAAATTATCTTTGAAAAAAAGTAAAAAAAAACCCTGCTCTATAAGATCTTTGAAAAATTAAGAATAATCTTGTTGGCATTAATATTATAACCTGAAGATATATCCAGAGTGCCTAAATTATGAAGACCAAACAATTAGGAGAATGTCAAGAAAATTATTTAATTACCTTCCAAAGGTCTTTTTAAAAAAAATTTTTTTTTCTTTTTTAATGTCTGAGGGAGAGAGAGACAGCGTGAGCAGGGAGGGTCAGAGATAGAGGGAGACCCATAATCTGAAACAGGCTCCAGGCTCTGAGCTAGCGGTCAGCACAGAGCCCAACATGGGGCTTGAACCCACGAACTGTGAGATCATGACCTGAGCCGAAGTCAGATGCTCAACTAACTGAGTGAGCCACCCAGGTGCCCCTCAAAGGTCTTTTTAAATTGTGATTTGAAAATGTTTAGATTTTTCCGATTAAGTCACTATTAAGCAATCAAGAAAATTTGCAATAATTAAGTAAATTATTTGTCTCAAAGTTTAAAAAAAATCCTTAAGAACATGAAAAAATTATTCAATATATATACCAAAACCTTCTCACCACAACACAAAGGAAATCTTCCATCTTTGCATAGAAAGCAATCTGTTTATCATTTAAAACTTTCATCATAATTCAGTAAGTGGAATTGATTAAAAAATAAAGTAACACACAAAAATTTCTTCTATAGTTTAAGTAGAGATAATTTTTATTAAAACTGTGGTGAACTTAATATATCCTGCTCTGAGACATCAAGGTGACTAAGCCAGATTCCATGCCCTCAAGGAACACAGGGAGGAGGGGAGATAAAATCCATAAACATTTATAGCACAACGGAAGTACAGACCTAGAACAAGGCCAGAGAAAATGATCGCTCGTGGTGTTTGGGCCCGCCTCTACATACTGAAATAGTTATAAATGCCATAAACTTCATCAATAAAATCTCATTTTATTTCATTGAAGTCAGAAACAGAGCCTCTCATGCATTATTTACATTCACCACAATATTCTTTCATTCAGAACTTTCCTTGTTGGCATTTTCAGCAGATTCGTTCTGAATCAGCAAACAAGTCACTGGGGGTACATGTGATGAATGGGTGCGCGCGTATGTATTTAATGTTTCTACACCACCCACCCCGACATAACAGATATTGTATAAAATGTTTTCTTGTGCCAGCAAAGAAAAACACCTAGTAAAGAAGAGTTTAGGTCTCATACTGAGTTACCAGAAAAACAGACCCCAGGTAGTCGGAAACTTTTCCAGCAGACGAACATACGAGGAAGGAATTACTCTTTGCCAAAGATGTCTGTATTTTGTAATCGATAAAATATTTTTGAAGTGTGACAAATTCATAGAATTCTCTAACTCTACCTTTGCATTTTGTTGCTCTTTTTGTGCTAATGAGGAATTACCACAAAACACAGACTACCTATGACAGAGTTATTCTATTTTAAAAATTCTTTAACTCCAATTCATATTTATATCTTCTTCAGTTCTCAACACAAAAGTTTGTTTCTTCATGGTCTAGTTTTGTGGGCTTACCTTTCACACTCTCTATATACCATATGCAGAAAATAATGTAATAGCATGTAAACAAAAAGCATACGAAGACTTTGACGGACACAACAGCAAAAATTAAAACAAACAGAAACTCACCTACTGGTATTGAAAGACTAAATGAAGATATTCTGTTCACCAAAAGTCTCTATCGCTTAGCTGTTACTATTTAGAGCAGAGGCCTGGCTTCTCTCTAAATTTAGCAATCCACGCTACATTATAATCTGCTCCAGTGAGGGTCAGGCTTTATAAGGCACTCACTGAGGCTGTGGCAGAAGAGAATCAAGGGCACTTTGAATAAGACACTGTGCTAGTTTAAACCTGGGAAAGTAACAACCAGTAACAAAGACAACTCTACTAGGCCAACATCAAAAGCTTATTTTTATTAGGTTGGATTACAATTTACAACTTGAAAACAACTAACTAAAAATGCATACTTATGTGTGTATGTGTCTATGCATTTTAAAATCAGTTTTACACAATCCTCAGAGACAAAAGTTATCTGGAGTACAACCTACATATGCATTTAAAAAACTATAAGCCAAACACAGACAAAATAAAAATAAGCTCATGCTGTCCCCCCAAATGGAAAAGCTCCATGGTTTAAAACGGTATTATATAAGAAAGCTATATGTAAAATGATAAAACACATTGGATTTAAATATTTTACCTGCCATCTAAGAGACTTTATTCCTTGGATATTCTACAAAGTAAAAGACGCTTAAGTATTAAAATGATTCAATCAATCAAAATTCAAACTAAGTACCCCATTAATGAAATAAACATTTTAAAAATACTTTCCTATTAAATCTAAATTGAAAGATGTTTAGGTTGAACATATTAGATAAATTTCACCCACTCTCCTCTGTTAATATTCGAACTCTCCCGGGTCCTTCGCAGAATCCATCCCTTACTCCCAACCAGACCCAGAGCCCAAGTGTGACAATGAGCCAGCACTCAGATGGACTGGCCTCCTGCCAACAGTGCACGGACTCTGCTGGGTGCCCAGCACACCTTGAGTAGATTGCCCTGCTGTGTGTGGTCTTGCTGGTGTTCTTTCATTCTCTTCATTTTGGAAAGAACGTGATCTACCAGAGAAGGACTTACTTTCTTACTGTTCCTAAAAGTGGACAATTGTTCTTCCAGTCTGGAAAATACATGAACTGTGATAATCTGCCTTATATAATACGTTACACTGCTAATATACACATATAACTATGCCATTCAAACAACCTCCACTTTAGGAGGATGCATACACAGGGGATGCCTGGGTGGCTCAGTTGGGTGAGCATGACTTTGGATCAGGTCATATCTCACGGGTCATGGGTTCAAGCCCTGTATCTGGCTCAGTGCTGACAGCTCAGAGCCTGGAACCTGCTTCAAATTCTGTGTCTCTCTCCCTCTTTCTCAAATATAAATAAATAGACATTAAAAAAAAAAGTTCTTTGAGAAAATAACTTGGCAATTAAGAATCATGAATATACATACTCGAAAGTGGGGTGGCAATCTTCTATAAACAGATAAAAGAAAAGTGTTTCAGCTCTGTGGGCCACATGGTCTCTTCTTCAACCACTCAGTTCTGCTGTTGTAGCCTGAGAGCAGCCACAGACAATACGTAAACAAGTGGTTGGGACTGTATTCCAATAGAACTTTATTATTTTTTAAAAATTTTAAGTTTTTTAAAAATTTATTTAAATGTTTATTCATTTTTGAGAGGGAGAGAGAGACAGAACACGAGCAGGGGAGAGGCACAGAGGAGGGGACACAGAATGGGAAGCAGGCTCCAGGCTCCGAGCTGTCAGCACAGAGCCTGACGCTGGGCTCAAACCCACAAACCGTTAAGATCATGACCTGAGCTGAAGTCGGACGCTTAACCAACTGGGCCACCCAGGCGCCCCCTGACAGAACTGTATTTACAGAATAAGTGGTCAATCAGACTGGGCTCCCAGTTTGTAGTCTGCCATCCCCCATTCTAATGCAGTGTGTCCAAGAGGACCATCTGTGATGGTGGAAATGTTCTCGATCTGTACCGTCTAATGAGGCAGCTACACATGTAGCTGTTGAGTCCTTGAAATGTGGCTGGAGTAACAGAGGAATTAAAATTTATTGAATTTTCATTAATTACAATGAAAATAGCCAACGTGGCCAGTGGTTATGTTGGGCAATCCAGTTCTAAAGCATTTATTATGGCCCAACACACTTCAATTTGACAGAAAGGTGAAAATACCTCCAAACAATAGAAAGTTTTTACATAAAGTGGCTCGGAGAAACATTTTTCTCTAAAACTGGGTGGCTATCGTGAGAAAAGGAAAAAAAAAAGCATCAAACCTCAAAGTGAAACTCTGTGTAGTATATAATCCTGGAGACAGTAAGAAGAAAAAACAAAGAGTTTCCATTGTAAGATAATGAAAGTTAGCGGTGACAATGTCATCTCCCAAGTATGAAGTGTTTGGTAAAAGTACAATAACACCAGCACACAAAACTGGCTATTGCAACTGAGTCACTTCCCTGCAACATTCTCACGAAGTACTTTGTGTTTAGGAGCATCTTTCAAAAACTACCTTTTATTCTATATTCCAAATGGCTAAATAATGTACCATAAAAAGAACGAACTAAAAAGTGCCCCTAGTTATAAACTATTCTTCTTTCCATTAAAGCTAAAACTCTAGGAACATACATCATAAAATCCGTTACAGAAAGTTGTAGTGTCCAGGAGTCATTTGGATTCATGAATATGATCTCAAAAGAAGCGGAAAGAATTAAGTTGCTCTCTAAAAGTGTAAATTATTAGCATTCTAAAAGCAATAGACCAAATAAATGCCTACAATAACACTACTCTTTGTTGCCAAGAATAACATTATCTTTTTAAATGTCAACATAATGATTTTGCACCAAACAGCCTCTCTGTACTCAAAATCACCCAGCTTCTAGAGAATGCTTCATTATATCTCCAGGCACATTCTATGTAAGCTTTAGTTTTTATAATAATTGGAAAAAAGAAAAACAGTGAAATTTAAAATAATAGCCTACCTACAAAAAAAAAGTTTCTAAATAAAATCAGATATTCCAATCTGTAGCACAAAAATATTAATGAAGCACCTGGGTGGCTCAGTCAGTTAACCTCCAACTTCAGCTCAGGTCATAATCTCATGGTCTGTGAGTTTGAGCCTGGGGTCTTGCTCTGCGCTGACAGCTCAGAGCCTGGAGCGTGCTTCACATTCTGTGTCTCCCTCTCTCTTTGCCCCTCCCCCATTCACACTAGGTCTTTCTGTCTCTCACAAATGAATAAATGTTAAAAATTTTTTTTAAAAATTACTGTTTAAAAAATTCACTCCTTTTTACTCTTATCCTTAATGGTGTAAAGGAACAAAAATAATCTTTCATAAAGAGTACCAAATTTGATAATAGTTCTCTCCTCAAAAATTTACAACCATCTCCAGAGGGACATTAATGGTGGAAATTTAAATTGTGCTAAGCAACCATCTTACAAGGAAAGAGTGACCAAAGCCCAAAGGAATTGAGTTGTGAAAAAACAAACAAACAAAAAGAATACTAAGAGCTAACTATTCATCTAAATCTTTTAAGATACAGATGTATCATTATAAAACTTTCAGTATCACATTTCCAAAACAATTTCAGACCTTAAACTTGTTAGTATACCTACCTTGTTTCTGAATGATATTTTGCTTTCCTTTTAGCAAAAATAGAAATAGTCCAAAAATTACATTTTAAGTATCAATGCATAACTTCTTCATAGAAATCAATTAAGACAATGTGCAATGTCACTTATTTCCTCCTAGTGAAGTTATTTTAGAAAACTTTTGTGAAGTTGAATAAAATGTTTTCACTCTTATCAATCCATGCCCTCTGCTTAATGGAATTTCTAAGAAGTAGCTTAGGGCATGTATGTTCCCATCTCTGGGCCCTTCCACTTTCCTCAGATGGATTCTCCCCTAGACCCTTCCCTCCCCTTAACAACCGACTTTACAGATAGTTTCATCTTATGGATGTGATTCTTAAGTCTCTCAACACTTTGAAAGATACAAACACACATACACAAGACATTTCTAAAAGGACATTTTGGCTCTTAGAAAGCCAGACCCTCAAATATAATGTTTCAAAGTATTTTAATAGCAAAATGCCCCCAAACCTCTGTTCTAGGTAAGTTTAGAGGCAATGGGGACATAAAATAAGTAAATGCCCAAAGATTGGGCAGCTGTGGTTTAAATATATATTAACGTGTATTTCTGGGATGCTTATTATGTGTTAAGCATTATTCTAGAGCTGTGATCTCATTCTGGGGTAATTATGTCCCCCCTGTAAAGGAACATGTGGCAATGTCTGTAGACATTTTTTTTTTTTTTTTTGTCATGCTGGGGAAGTGGGGATGCTACTGAAATCTAGTAGGTGAAGGATATGGATGCTGCTAAATAAGGAACAATGCACAGGAGAGCCCCACCCACCCCAAGGGTTATCTGGTCCAAAATTTTAAATCTGCCTAGGTTGAAAAATCCCGCACTAAAAAGTAAAAAAAAATTGTGAGCAAAACTAGAGATGGTATTTGCTCAAGACTTAAAAGCACATATATCTAAACATACCAGAGCAATAACCAGGCAGAGTGACTTGTTTGCCAAACATTGATGTCAATTTTAGAGAAAACATATTTATCACTGAGTAGCTTGTTATCGCTAAAATCAAAAGTGAAATTAGTATACAAAATAAATGCTTCCTCCAGTCTTTAATACTAATAGCTGTCTTCCACATTGATAATTTTACATCCTCTGATGATCAGGGGGAAGATGGAGGGTAGGCAATGATATGGGATTGAAGAGCAAAGCAGAAAAACGAGGAGGCCAAGCAAACAAACTCTTCCTACTTCTGGATATCACAGAGCTGAGATAAAAAGACAAGGAAGGGGCGCCTGGGTGGTTCGGTCAGGTAAGTGTCCAGATTTGGTTCAGGTCATGATCTTGCAGTTTGGCAGTTTGAGCCCTGCGTGCTGACAGCTCAGAGCCTGGAGCCTGTTTTGGATTGTATGTCCCCCTCTCTCTCTGCCCCTCCCCTGTTAGAGCTCTGTCTTTCTCTCTCTTTCAAATAAATAAACATTAAAAAAAGACAACAAGGAAAAGATAAAATATATGACTGAAAACTACAACTGTATATGGGACTTGGAGAAAACAATGAGATGTTAATAGAAACAAAAACAAAGCAAACATCCACCAAATTCTATATACATGATGCGATCTAAGCTACATAAAACACATATGGTCAAGAGAGAGTATAGAGAGGCATTTTATTCCTGCTCCATTATCTGTTCATATTTTCTATAATAGAAGAATACATAGCTTTTTTACTTAGAAAAATTACATGTTTAAATCAAAACTCTTTCATCTCTTTTGAAGTTTAAACCAATCCCCAAAGCGTGACAAGTAATAATATTATGTGCCTAAAGAGAAATATGACCCAGGCTCTAAAAATCATTTTAGACAAGGTCTAAACAAAGGTCTCTTGGATAAATGGCTGATTCCAAAGTTTGGAGCAGGAAAGATTCAATACGATCCTCAGATGTCGTGTCTCAGAAAGTACTGAATGGCTTTTAACAAAGAAAGGTAAAAATAGATCAAACTACATAAAAACTATCCTGAGGACAATCTGCTGACATCATTTGAGACAATTTGGCCACCAAAATAATTAAAAACAGCATGGAGAATAACTCAGTGAGTAAAACAAGAATCCACAGCCCCAGACTCCTTTATTTTAGTGAAAATAAATAGATCAGTGAACAGGGGAAAGAGAAGTAATTGGACAGAAATGAGTCTTCTTTTCAGTAGAATGTCAACAGATAAATACAGGAGGAAACACAGAGTTAGAAAATCATTGTACCAAAAACTGATTCTTGCAAGAATCATCAATGTATGCTAAAAGTGTCCGGACACACATGCGTGTAGGCATGTGTGTGTGTGTATGTAGAGGTGCTTGATGATCAAAGGATATTCCGATAGCCTCAAAGCATCTTCACATCAGTTACAAAAAGAAAATGCTAACTATGCAGTGGAAAACAAGAGAACACTTTCATCAAGGGAAAACAGACATCTCAAGACTCCAGACGTTTTACAGTTAGAGCAGGATATTATCTAGGTGGCATTCCAAACAAAAATGCATGCTCTGAATCTAATGATGAGGAAACAAAGTCACGTCTAGGGACATCCTCCAAAACAAATGGCCTGTATTCTTCAAAACTGTCAATGTCTTAAAAACAAAAACAAAATAAAAGCAAAAATCTAAGAACTATAGCAAATTAAAGGAGAATCAAGAGGACATTTCTAAATGCAGCATGCAATATTTGAGTGGATGCTGTACTGTGAGGAATTACATGCATATTACATGTATATATATAGTATATTTAATATAGTTAGGATAGTACTGAGGCAACTGATGAAACTGGAGTGTAGACTATGGTGGTAAGTATGGATCTATTTTAAATTCACCGAATTTTATTATTGCATTGTGGTACTTTAAGAGAAGTACCTTGTAAAGAAATATGCTCTGATGAAATAAGGGGCAAAGTGTATACAAACTACTCTTAAATGGATCAGAAATAAAGTGAACATGTAAGTACAGAACCAAGGAGCAAAGGTAAACTTTGGAAGACAGACATGCTTTAGTGAATGAGAGTGGGCAAGGAGAGTAATTCAGGGAGCTGAAAAAGCTCCAGGAACCTAAACACAGGAATTTTATGCTTTTCAGGACTGCTTAGAAATAAAGCTAGCCACATAAAAAAGAGTTACTCTAACTTCCAGATCCTTCAGAATTTGGTCAGGCGTGACTTAGGAAATAACCCTGCTATGTTGACTGAACATTCCAGAAAAAAAGCAAACAAACAAAGCAAGACTCAACTCTTGATTTGAAGATCCTTAGAATGCATTACTCTGGTTTATGTATTTCTTTCTATTTGACTGTCCTGTATACAATATTACACCCAAACGCCTTTACGGTAACATCAGAATGAGGGTTCTTTATACTGCTGCATATACAGATGACACAAAATCCTTGGCATAACCTCTCTGACTCGCTTAATTATGCCCGGCACTACATATGTTGCTCCTGCCATGGAAATAAATACTCCTCTGTAGTCTTGATTGAGGAGGGTGTCAGAAGGATGATATAAAATGAAACTGAGTATTATTAAAGATTATCATCATAGAGAGAATAATTTCAACATTAAAAATATGTGTATATATGCAAAATAAGATGTGAGGTTGTTTTTTTTTTAATGTTTTATTTACTTTTGAGAGACTGAGAGAGACAAAGTGCAACTGGGGGAGGGGCAAAGAGAAAGGGAGACACAGAATCCGAAGCAGGATCCAGGCTCTGAGCTGTCACTGTAGAGCCCGATGAGAGGGCTTGAACCAATGAACTGTGAGATCATGACCTGAGCCGAAGTTGGGAGCTTAACCGACTCAGCCACCTGGGTGCCCCAGATGTGAGGTTCTTAAAGCTAAGAAGTCCTTTTAGTAATTCAAAAGAAATACGTAAAGGCAAAATTATGGTTCCCTAAACAGAAAAGGCTCCTAAAATTTTTAAATAAAACAGGCCATTAGTTTTCTATATATTTAGAAAATATTTATCTAAGCAAAAAACATGCAAGTACAAAATATTATATAATAACTGATTAATGGGTGTCTGAGTGGCTCAGATGGTTAACCATTCAACTCTTGATTTTGGCTCAGGTCATCTTTTCAGTTCTTGGAACCCAGCCTCATGTCAGCCTTGTAATGAAATCTGTGCCGACAGTGTGGAGCCCGCTTGGAATTCTCTCTCCCTCTGTCTCTGCCCCTCCCCTGCTTGCAGGTGCACACACTCTTTCTATCAAAATAAATAACCATTTAAAAAGTTGACTAAAAAAGGTATTTTTCAGAATTTACCTATCAAATTACTTTTTTCCTTCAATACAGGTAATGGATATATTTTTCAAAAAGCAGTTTGAAACACTTATTGATGGGGTTTCTGGCTGGCTCATTTGGTAAAGTGTGTGACTCTTGATCTTAGGATTGTTGAGTTCAAGCCCCACATTGTGTATAGAGATTACTTAAATCTAAATAAATAAACTTAAAAAAATTTACTGAGGGGCCCCTGGGTGGGTCAGTCCTTTAAGCGTTCCAATTTCAGCTCAGGTCATGATCTCACGGCTTGTGAGTTTGAGCCCTTTTTGGGCTCTGTGCTGACAGCTCAGAGCCTGGAGCCTGCTTCACATTTTGTGTCTCCCTCTCTCTCTGTCCCTCCCTCACTCACGCTCTGTCTCTATCTATAGAAAATAAATAAACATTAAACAAATTTGTTGATCAACTGAATTATAAACAGAATAAATATAAAATCTCACAAGGTGATGATTTGGGAGGGCTGTATCTATCAAGATATGGTTTTATGTTACCCATTGTTTACCTCATTAATATATGTTCATATCTTATATATTATAATGTATACCACATGATGACTTGAAAAAGGTGTGGAAAAAATACTTTTATAGAGAAAATAATTCTTGAAAAATTGAAAATAAAATCAGTTCATCATATACCCACTGTTGTACATTTAGAGAAAATAAGGAAAACAGATGGAGATAAAATAGCTATAATTCTAACTTCAAGTAATGGCCACTGTATACGTTTTAACATACTGTATAAACCTCCATTAGGTGAGCACATATGTACAGAAAATATTTAAATCCAGTTCTCTCACCTTTTCTAAAATTGCAGCAAAGAATAACTTTAAAAAACGTTCTTGCATTAAACTTGCAGTTATGGGATTTGACTCAATGACATCTTCTAAGATCTTTATTTTATTTTATTTTATTTTTAAAGTTTATTCCCTTATTTTTGATAGAGACAGAGAGCAAGCAGGGGAGGGACAGAGAGAGGGAGAGACAGAATTCCAAGCAGGCTCTGCGCTTGAAACCCCCAGGTGCCTCACAGGATCTTTATTTTAAAAGATATGTGTTCTCAGGGCGTCCAGGTGGCTCAGTTGTTAACCCTCTGACTCTTTTGATTTTGGCTCAAGTCATGATCTCTCACTTTGTGGGATCCAGCCATGTGTGGAGCTCTGCACTAACAGCGTGGAGTCTGCCTGGGATACGGGATACTCTCTCTCTCTCTCAATATAAATAAATAAACCTTAAAAATTCAAAAGCTATGTGTTCTTATGCATTTCTTTAAGAAAACTGGAAACATTTTATCTTATTGGGCTCTTTTAAAGTGTAAAGTACTACTAACACACTGCTGGCATAAAAACTATCACAGTATAAAAGGGCATAAAAGTGAAAAATAAAGACCACTTTCCAACTTTCACTCATAATCTTATGTCCACTCCATAGAAACAGTAACAAATTGAATCTGTTGACACTGTCTGACATGTATCCTTTCAGAAAAGGTCTGGGCATGTCAACAAATACATATGTGTGTGTATAGAAAATGGGCTGAACATTTACAAAGGGCACCAATATATGCCCGACCATGTGCTATCAAACGATCCATAGATCCATCAGTGGTACCAAATGTACTAACTATGAGGGGAGATGAGGGCAATGGCCAAGGCTAGGTATGTATGCAGGCAGAAGGTATACCAGAAATCTCTGCACCTTCCCCTTAATCTTGTAAAAACCCAAAACTGCTCTAAAAAAGTAGTCTTAAAAAAAAAATCAGCAGGGAGCAGTGCCAAATTCCAAAGAACAAATGATTTTACTAAAGTTGATTTTGTGTCATACACAAAACTGGTAACAGTCTATATGACTACTTGTTCAAGTGGGAAGTTAGAAGATAAAGTTATGGCAATGGGGACTGATGTATATTTCATTCTTTTAACCAAGGAGAAGTAAATAGAATCTTCTAGAAAAAGTATTACACCCCTGACTAGTAACTAGTCGGAGAATTTAGCTTTGGAGCATTTGCTTAAAAAAACATGATAATGGATCTTCAGGAAGCTCAAAGGTGGTGGTGGGCAGGCATCCAAACATTTCCACATTTATGAGTTCTCTCAACCAAACCACTCCTGCCCCCATCCCCCTCTCACCCAGAAGGGGACCTGCCCAAGCCTGTCTAGCAGATGAAGCCTTATTTGAAGGGTTGCACAAAAATCACTTACCATACACATGAGTGTTGCACAATTGGCCAAGCTTGAACTGAACAGAAATATCAAAGCTAGGCCTTGGACTTGGTGGTACACAGCACACAGATGATAGGGGACTGTTTTCCTTGACATAGTGTTACAGTGGTGGCTACACAAATTCAAATATAAAAAGAAAAAAAAAACCCAAACTGAACAAAAAAAAGCCAAGAGCTATAAATTCTCAAGTACAGTTTTTTTTTTTAAGGTTCAAACATTCAAAGAACAGCTTGTCCGTATTTATTAATCAAACACATGACTGGTACTAGTTGACAGGAATTCAGCGGGGGCTAATCAGGCAGGTTGCATGGTGCTCATTTTCTAGCAGGTGGAGGTTTGACCCAAGCATTGCACAAAACCTGGGGAGTGAGAGTTAACAAGAATTAATCATCTCCAGCTTTAAAATAATCACATGAAGCATGTGAGCAGCAGTTGTGTTTATTAATGTTTTAATACTTAAATATGTGTTTTTTACTTTTTTTTTTAAAGCTTACTGATTTGAGACAGACAGAAACATTATGAGTAGTAGAGGGGCAGAGAGAGAGAGAGAGAGAGAGAGAGAAGATCCCAAGCAAGCTCCGTGCTGACAGCATAGGGCCTAACACAGGGCTCAAACTCACAAAACCTTGAGATCATGACCTGAGCTGAAATCAAGTCAGATGCTTAACCAACTGAGCCACTCAGGTACCATGTTTTTTACTTTTTAACTTATAAGTGATAGCCATGAAACATGGAACACTTTGAAAGCCAGGGACCTAAAACCCAAATCTTCATCTAACAATCTGATAACACTCTAATGTGTCATACCACTTGCTTGAGGTCACGCATTCCACTCTAACATTGGTGATAAAGCAGAGATAAAAGAAAAAAAATGCCTGCCCCTTAGGGGCCTCCAAACAGGGAACAGTCAGAGCTAGATCAACCCAGACTGATCAAACCAGTCTCTGTTCAGTGCCCTTTCCAAAGAGTCAACGAGAGTAGTTGCAAGGTCTTGGACAATTATTTATACGATATTCCAAGGCAGCTTTTTCATTATTTGTCTCATAGACTTTACGGTTTAGAATTAGATAGAGTAAAGCATAAATATTAATTTTCAATCTAGTTCAGCATTTGTATAAATTGAATTGGCATAAGCTGCCTCCCAAACGCCAAGTGGTTTTCCAAGGAGTTCCATTAAGGAAACAACATTTATCATAAATGAGAGGATTTAACAGAAGTCCTGTCTCTGAGAGACAAGGAAATAGGAAATTTATGCCACTGTGGTTTCTAGTATTTCAGGAGCTTGCCATCATGTTGTTTCCTGCAGAGGCTCACCTTTAACAAAAGCACAATCTTCACATTCCTCAATTCCGAAGCCATATACCTTTGCCCTAGGCAGCAGTTTTCTCTGTCCCAGCAACATAGGGTTCTCCTTCCTGTTTATAATAACCCCATTCTATTACCGTGTATACTGAGAAAAACACACGCCATTTTTTTTTCTTAGAAATGATCTCTCTCTCTCTCTCTCACACATACACACACACACACACACACACACATCCAGGAAGGTGTTGAAGTTAATTTGGAAATCAGTAAGGTCCTTTGTGTGAATATACAAGAACAGGAAAACAGTAGAATATTCTAAAACTGCTCACCCTACAGTAGTTTATGATATATTCTATGCAGTGTGTAAGAGTTTATATTCCTTCTTATTACTCACGTCTGCCTGGTAGTTTTCTTGAGATTTATTTAAAAGTCCTCACAGATAACAGTACATCTAACCACTGTTTTATGAAAGTCCTCATCTAACATAAAAATTGAAATATGAATAGATAGAATATAATTCTACATCTTTCAAACACTTAAGTTTTTTAGGCACACTTTGCTCAACATAGGCCAAATTCAGAACAGGCCAAATTATTCCATTTGGCATTTAACTGCCCAGAAAGCACTTGCTGAAGAGACCCATGGCACCATGGCATCAGCATCAACATTTGAGTGAGCTAAAAATGAGAAGTACTTTTGTGCAGACCCTGGTCATTATCAGTACATGTTATATTAAAAACCAGAAATTATTCTAAGTGGTATGTTTTATTCTCTAGTAGATGCAAACGGAAGGTGCGGCAGAAACTCCTAACAACCACAACCTTGTCTTAAAATGACTCACGTTAACCTGATCACCACATCCCTGTTGTATTCAGCAACCTCTTTCATCCACTGAGGAAAAGTTGAAAAAAAATATCAGAATAGTCCAACTGGATTAAAGTCAAATTGAGAGAATAAAAACTCCTAAATTCCTTTAAGGTATATATTTTAAGAATTCCATAGATCAGATATTCATATTCAGACATATTTAAAAATCTAACTTCACAAAGAATTTCCTACTTATTTTCTAGGTATTTATATTCCAGTTATCTTGGAAAATTTCAGAGCATTTTGTAATCAAGGGCAAAATATTCCAATAGGTAGGATTTTCTCTTCCATTGTTTTCTTTTTTTTTTTTTTAAATATTTTTATTTATTTCTAGGAGAGAGAGAGAGACAGCGTGAACGGGGGAGGGTCAGAGAGAGAGGGAGACACAGACTGTGAAACAGGCTCCAGGCTCTGAGCTGGCAGTCAGCACAGAGCCCGACGCGGGGCTCGAACCCACAAACCGCGAGATCATGACCTAAGCGAAAGTCGGACGCTTAACCGACTAAGCCACCAAGGCGCCCCTCTTCCATTGTTTTAATGTCTATTATCAACTTCCTGTTACCACCAATGCTGAAGATAGTGGTTTGTGATTTTGGACTTGGCCTTAAACACGTGATGTCACATCTTATAAACTATGTGAGAGCAGGAACATACCATCAGAATGTGCTTTAAAAGATAATCTACTACTTTTATGACCTTAAAAAGTAGACATATTGAGGAAAACATACCTTTGAATGAAATCATTGCTGGTTCCAGAATGGTTGGCCGAGAAACTGCAGCCAATATTTAATATAATTGTTTTTTCTTGGGGTTTGTCCTTCTTGGAATGCTGTAAATTTTCTGGCTTGCCAAATTCATCAATCCTTCCAGAGTTGGTTCAAAATCTCACTTTCTCCAGGAGTTAGCCCTCCCTCTGAGCTCCACCCATTCTGGAATTCACTCTTGGGTCTGTACTGCTCTGCCTGGGGACTGGAGAAGGCTGTGTGGAGGTGGGGTCATGTGAGCTGAGAAGGATTTGAGTAAAATTAGATATGCAGAAATGGGTGGAGGAGGGCATTCTAGGATCAGGAAGCCAGTGGGTGGGTAGAGGAGTAACAACATTGTTCCGATTAGTCTGAAAGATTGGCAGGCACCAGAGAAGCCACTTGAACCTGCAAATGGCTCTCAAAGGTATCTAACCCATGGGGCGACATAAGCAGAACAGAGCTTTAGGATAATTTCTTCATTCAGTCCCTATTGGTTCAGGAGCTGACCTATCTCCTGGAGCACAGTACAAGCCTCTTGGGGATAAAGATCACGTCTTATTCCTGTTTTCTTTCTTTTGTTTTTTAAAGTTTATTTGTTGAGAGAGAAAGAGACAGAGAGAGATAGAGAGAGACACGAGGGCCTTGAACTCGTAAACTGTGAGATCATGACCTGAGCTGAAACCAAGAGTCAGACATCTGACTGACTGAGCCACCCAGTCGTCCCTCATCTTCTTTGTGATTCACTGATCATAACAGAGGCACACCAAGATCTTTCTTATCAATGTGATACAATTATTAGAATTATATTTTCGAGTCTCTCTTTAAAAATAATTTTTACTTTCCCAAATCTAGGAAGTTGAATATATAGCAAATACTAATGCCAATACAATTTTACATTGAAATGTTTTATCAACTAGGCCTATAATTTTGTTCTTCTCAAACGTAAATTGGCCCTAAGAGTAACAACTTGTTTTTTTAATAACATTTTATATAGTACAAGGTATTCGCAAAGTCACCCTGTAAATTTGGTGCATATATATGAAGAAACTGCAAGCGAGGGAGACTGACTTAGAAAATACATCTATCTCATCCTGGAAACTTGGAGCCATGGTTTTCTTCCTCCAATTTCCAGAACTATGGTTGTGCTTGGCTGGCTCCCAGAGACCATCTAGAATCATTTCCTATCAGATCAGAAGAGACTACTTAACGGGACTGCTTTACTCCACAATCAACAGACCAGGAAGAGATTCTGCTCAGAGGATGATCAATGTTGCTGAAAGGGCTGCTTTGTCTTCTGGGTTTTAACACAAACCCCACAACAGACAATCAAATGACTAGAGACAAAACTATCAATTTTCTTGCCTAAATATATTAATTGGGAAAGTAAATACTAACTTTTACCTTCTGTTGCTGAAATAGCTTTCTATTTTTAATTATTGTAACAGCTTTGTTATACTCAGATAAAAGGCACCTGCCTAGAGATTTAAATTCCGCAACAATACAGTTCATAGAAAGAGGAGTTGAAGACACCCTAATGTATGCTTCAACAATACCTGGCAGTGATACTGGATTGGCTATATTGTCCTTAGACAGTGTGAAGACTTCCCTTTGAAGCTTCATTAAATCTTTAAAAATCTTCAAAGTCTGGGAAGACATGTTAAAAATGATACAAAAATTTTCCATGTTGGCTTTGGGGAAGGTTAACATTTTAAAAATCCATAACATACTCAAAGAAACTTAAACATGAGGAAACATAAGTTATAAAGTTGTACAAATCCAGGAAGTGTAAGTGTGAAAATACAGATTTCGTAAAGCAAATGCTGAGTAGAAGACTTGCAGGCACAAGTTCTGAGTGTGGCCCTTATACGCCCACATTCATACACTTCTCCTAACAGTGCCGCTTACAACAGTTTTCACACTTCTTTTTGGAAATGGTTTAGGAGACACAGAAGAAAACCAGTGTCGTGTCTTCCTCCACTTCATTCACAGCTTGCTTTTTTCTGTTTAAATTAAACATATCTGCACCCCTTGTTCAGACCTGTCTGCACATTACTTTGTCATTTTCCAAAAAAGATGGAAATTAGCTTTCAGTACCATATTCATAAGCCTGTGACATAAGCACGGACCAATGCCACCTACCTTTTAGTTTTGTGGAGAAATTAAAATGTGATGTGAACAGTTTATGGAAAGGAATTGTTCACAAGACAGTCCTTTGCAAATGGAGGTGTAACTGTTTGAACGTTTAAATGAATAGCTGCATAAGCTAAACTCCAAGCATAGAGAAAGAACTTTTGCATTCATATCATTTCTTCTGTTTTGTTAAACGACAATTTTTAAAAACTATAATACTTCCAAATTCTCCTTTAAAAAAAAACTTCATTATGGAAAATTTCAAACACACCCCAAAGTAGAGAGAGCAGTATAATGAAGTCACTGTACTCATCACCACGCTTCAATTGTTAACCATTCAATTTTCTCATTAATATCCTTACTTTCGCTTTCCGCCATCTTTGAACCTGTGGAGGCCTGCTGGGAACAGGACTCCTGAAACAACAAATGTGTCTGGAAGGTTGTGGTCCAAAGCCATTTTTGGTGGCTATAAACAGGGTCTCAGGAACCAGAGGGAGCACACAGCTCTTCTTAAAATTGAAGGTGTTTATGCCCGAGATGAAACTGAGTTCTATCTAGGCAAGAGATGTGCTTATGTGTACAAAGCAAAGAACAACACAGTGACTCCTGGTGGCAACCCGAATAAAACCAGAGTAATCTGGGGAAAAGTAACTCGTGCTCATGGAAATAGTGGCATGGTTCGTGCAAAATTCCGAGGCAACCTTCCTGCTAAAGCCATTGGCCACAGAATCCGTGTGATGCTGTACCCCTCAAGGATTTAAACTAACTGAAAAGTAAATAAATAAAGGTGTAGATGTGTTCTCTTGTAAAAAAAAAAAAAAAAAAAAATTCCTTACTTTCAGTCCCTGTCCCCCACGGTCACAGAATTACAACGAAGCCAATTCCAGAGGTCCTATCATTTGCTCCTTAAATAATTCAGTACTTATCTCTAAAGACAAGGGATTTTAAACAAATACACTCACAAGAGGTTTTTCAAACCTAAAAGAAAATAAAACTCCTTAATAGCATCCAATATTCTTAGTCAAAAAGAAAATACCTAACAAATGAAAATCAAATGTCAAGGAAATATTACCCTGAATGATATAATGCTCAAAAATGAGCTACTGCCCTGCAACAAAAAGGAACAGTGTTCTCTTAAAGCAGAGTTGGAGGTCTGGGGCTTTAATGGGGGGAAATCCAGGAATGGTATGCAAAATTGGTAACCATGTGCGTATCAACAATGTAGTTCTTTTTTTCTCAGTTGACAGCATTCATCAATCAGAATGTCAAGAAGCTCGACACCAAAATATTTAAAGAACTTCTGCTCTTGGTTATGGCCGTTGTGTCTAGTGCAACATCACCTCACATTGCCAGGAAGGATTAGTCAAGTAGGGAAACAAATCCACCTAAAATAACTTAGAGATCAAACTGAATTCAATTCAGCAAGCACTGAGCATACACTAAGTGCCAGACACTGGATTATGGATTTCTGAGAGACAAGGGTAAATTAGTCCTAGTTAATTCAAAGTTGAGAAGGAGAAGGGGTCAAACAGATTAATAAAAACTATAATACAATGTCATGAAAAAGATACCTACTTCAGGTATTTTCATGGGGATCCGATGAAGAGGTGATGATGGGGGTGGGGGAGCACTAAGGCTCACGAGAAGATAGAGAATGTCAATAATGGTACCAGCAACTGCTGTGTAAAGATTTTACTCGTTCCTCTAGATGAGGGGCATGAAGAAATGTTTACTAGCATCTGTGATGCCCTCAGTGGAAGAGGTGGGAGAGGTGATCACAAAAGCCAGAGAAGAGTTTGCATGTAAGTAGTAATGTGAAAGTTGAGCAGTTCAGCAGATCTGAGGAGGAGACAAGAGACTTAGTGGTGAGGGAAGGGAGGGCATTCCTGGAAGAGAAAGCAGGAGGAATGGGGTGGAAATTACTGGCATGTGAAGGAACCAGCAGTGTGGTGACCTCTGAGTGTGTGGGAGGGGCTGGCTGACTGGAAATGCAGGCTGGGACCAGAATTTGGAGTCTTGCAAGCAAGAACTGGGCCTCTGTTCTGTGGCCAGTGTAACGCTATTGACACATTTTAAGTCATTTTAAGTGAACCGGTTTGGTCTTTAGTCAGTATGTCTCATCCTTGGGTGGATGATGGGTGGTCAAGGTTTACCGAACTGGTGGCACCTTGAATTAGCTGGATGGAGTGAGGTGGGAGAGCAGCAGGCTACTTAGCAATCCAATGCGACAGGAGAGGTTTAGGGTAGCAGTAATAGAAAAGAGATGAGGAGACACAAAAACAGACATTTCAGAAAACATTATTTTTAAAAAGGTGATGAAAGAAACAGAAGAGAGACCAAAACATCATGCAAATTTTATCATGCAGTCTGGAACAGTATATTAGTATGCTCCAATTTCTGTCAAAAAGTGGGAATACTCATGTGAGCTATAAACATATAAAATATATTAGTAAGGAGATGAGAGAAACAGATATCAATGATTACAGGGCATGAAGAAAGGATTAGGAAGGAGACTTGTACTTTGGTATACTGAACCACATGAATGTGTTATCTACTAGTTAATTGAAAGAATATATAATTTCCCCCTTACTGCCAGCCACACATGCAGAAAATAGTAGAAAAAAAGTTTTAGAGACAGATCTGGGTTCCAGTTCTGGCTCTGACACTTCCTAGCTGTAGGCCTGTGGGGTAAATTAAGTTCTTTTAGTCTCTGCCCTTTTATCTGCCGAATATAGGCAATACTGGCTAATTCCTGGGTCACTATAACACTAATTAAAATAATCTTATACAAACATCTGCTAGGATATCTGAAACAAACTAAATACTTCCTAAGTGGGTGGTCACTGTTTTATTATGAATAAAACTTGCTTGACATGAATACACCCTTAGTATAAGAAAAGTTCCTTACTCTAGTTTAAGGTGTGCTCATTAGCTAATCTTATTCCTACGTTAAATATTTATCCTGTACAAAATGATTAATGTAATCCATCCGACGAATGCTATCCATTACACTATCTGTTTCTAGGAACTTAAACAACATATTATTTATCTGTATTTCTTCGTAGGAGTGAGTTTTTGTCTTTAAATGCCATTGACTCTAAATGTACTGAAGTCCTGTATTCAGAGGCCTGGATACCAATCAGATGCCATAAAAAACCAAGAAAACAGGTACTAAGTTGCTATCCTTGAGGAGCTGACAACCTCAGTGAGACAAACAGGTGTGACCTTCAAGTAACCATGGCCCCAATTTGGCATAAGAGATGGAAATACTGGCAATGAAGTACCCAATTCTGGACACACATCCACTGTAAGATGTTGTCACGCTTCGGTGGAGGTCACTCTGCAAGCATTTTCTTAGGTTTGTGGATTTCTTCTGCATGATACTATGTTCTAAATAAATTGTAACTGTGGCAGTTAACAGCATGTTAAGTGTTACAAAAGATTGGTCACTCTCAAAAGCCTTACTACTTGTTTGAACAGCCACATCATTATTAAAGCACCATCAAACAACAGTTTCTTTGTTATACACTGAGATGAATAATTTCAAAGTATTTTCATGTGAGATGTTCTGGCTCAGATGTGCCCCAGCCTGCAAAGAAGAAGCCTTAAAAAGAAAACAGCTGGAGTTTAGAAAAGATTTTGTTAAATGCAAGAAATAATGATGAACATCTTCCAGGATTTCAAAAGTGTTTGTGAATGCCTCAAAAAAAAAAAAAAAGAAAAAAAGAAAAAAAAAGAAAGAAAGAAAGAAAGAAAAGAATAGAAAAGAAAAAGGAAAAAAATCGAAGGCATACGGTCAGAGGAAATGCATTTCATTTCATATACACCACTGTGGGGAGAAGGAGTGCTGGCAGGGATGCTTAACAAAAAAGGTCTAGATAATTATTCAAATATTTCTCTTTGAAGCAGATGGGTCTAGGAAGAAACATCAATACTAGTCCGTAGAGAAACAACAGCAACACGTAAACATTAATTTCTAAAAGAAGCTTTCATTGATGCCATAAATATCTTATGGATGCGCGCCCTGGAGAAATGACGGACTTCGTATTAACAAGCAAGTCTTGCTTCTGAGCCACAGGAGGTGGTACACACTTGTATTTCCCCCCTAGGTACCTACGGTGGAAGCTCAAAGCTCGAGGCAACATATTACAGTTGAATGAAGGTTGGATTAAGAGGCTAATCTAAGGCTATATATAGACAGCAACACCAATTTAATCTCCGCCCCCTACCCCTCCCCTCCCTATTTCCATAAATCTCAAGATCAGAGTTACAAAGACTGGGAACTCTGGCACAGCAGAGGCCCTTCCTTTCCCCGTTCCCCCAGGCCGTCTCTCACAAATGAAGTATTAGTTTAAGTGTAAATTGCTTCCAAACATCCTTAACAGGCACCATAGGGCGATCAGATCCGGTTTTCTTCCCTAGCTTCCACAGAGGCCAGAGGAGATGACAAGTAGTGTGTGTGTGTGTGTGTGTGTGTTTGTGGGGAGGGGGGAGGGTGCTGAGGCTTGCCAAAGAGAACTACCTTCTTCGGAGACTATTCTCACGATGCGTTCGCCTCGCGCGTCCTGGGGAGCTCTCCTCCCCATCCCGCGCCTAGCCCAAAGCTCCAGCCCCGGCCTCTAGGGAGCCGCATCTGGCTGTGCCACGCACGAGACCGTAGGCACCCGCCGCTTCCCACCGCGTGGCCAGCCCCCGCCGGCTCCCTGTCCCAGGGTCTCCCGGGGCGGCTCAATGCGGCGAGCTGCGAGTCTTCAGTCCGGGTTGCTGACACGCGATACAGGCGACGGCAGTGGGGCGGAGGGCAGGCTTCCCCGCCGGGGGGCAGGAAGCCGCCCCAGCAGGCACATGCTTCCTCCCCGCCAGCTCCGGCCCGGATGGAAGCACCCGGCGGGGCGGCGGTAGCGGTGACCGCAGCCCTCCCTGCTTCCGGTGTCCCGCCTGGGTTGCTGCTCACCTGTCCGAGGAGGTAGCGGCGACGCGCGAGGCTGCAGGCTGCGGCGATCCCGGCAGCGGCGGTGGCACCCGCGGCAGTGGCGGCGGCAGACAATGGAGGAGTGAAGGACAGACACATTGACATCGACCCACTCAGCCCGGCGCGGCCCCGCCTCCCGCGCCGCCCCGCCTCCCAGCCCGCCCCCGGCCGGGGCTGCACCACTCCTGGGGAAATAGGAGGGGACCGTAGAGACAGCCAGGGGGGGCTGCACGCCCTGAACAGCCACAGCCGGACACAGAACATCTGGAGAGAGAACTTAAGTGTTGCGTATGGCTACATATCTGAGCAGGGCGGCAGGATGGGTGTGGGGAACGTGGAAGGGGCATTTAATCTCCCCCCTGATTTTCACCATTGGGTTTTTCCTGGCCAGGCTGCTCCAATGGGAGTCTCTCGCTGCTGCCTCCTGTAGCTCCTCCTCCTTGCCGGGCCAATGACGCACAGGGGGGCGGTGACTGTCGCTGGGCGAGCAGAGACCGTCCGCTCGGCTCGCCCGAGCTCGCCCGCTGCTCGCCCGCCGGTGGGAGGGTGGAGAGAATTCGAACGCTTCCGTGGTTGGCCATTCAGTGTCCTGGTTTCGAGCTGCCCCGTTGCGGCTGGCGTTCCTACAGTAAACACACACGTATCGTTTCTTCTTAATACCTCCGAAGAAACAGAATCATCTTCAAGCTGGCGGGAGCAATGGTTCGTATCACGAAAGGCGAGCTGACCCAGGAGGAGAAGGAGCTGCTGGAAGTCATCGGGAAAGGTATGGGTGCTGGGGGGCGACCGGGCGCTCGCTGCCTGCCTGGCCTGGGGGCGTGGCGGAGCCCTGGAGGCGCCCCGGGCGGGACTGACCCTCCGCGGCGCTTCTGCGAGGTTGGCGGCCTCGCACCTGGAAATAGCATTCCTCTCGGTGGTCTGGGAGCGGTTGCGGGGGCGGAGAGGAGCGGAGCGGAAAGCTCTGCTGGGACTCGGGCTGAGGTTGCAGAGGTCCGTCTCCCAAACCAGCCTTTGGAAAGACACATTTCCAGGCCCCAGCTCGTATTATAACGAGCGACCTAGGTGTGTGGGTCTCGTGATGCACATTCTTCAAAACTCTCAAGGTGATTTTGACCACCGTCAGTCCGGACAACAGTGGCCTCAGGTTCTTAGGGTGTCTAAAGGGCCGTTTCGACTTCCGGAGGCCGAAAGATCTGGATCCTTTAGCTGTCCCCGCCCCCGCCTGGGGGGGGTGGTGGAGGGAACTCCTAAGAAGGGTTCTTTATAAGGGCACAGAAGTAGGTCGGTAATTTGCCACCTTGAGGGTTCTACGTTCTGGCCTCCGCGGCTTCCTTCCAGAAGCCCCCGGCCGCTGCAGGAATCCTCTGGGAAGCGAAGAGATTTTCCAGGCGTACCACAGCCCTCGGCGCACTTAGCACAGCATGGATCTTTTCAGAGCGTTTTTCTGCGCTGTCGCTTCCACTCTCCCAACGCCTGCTCCACTTCCGCCGCTCCGGGTGCTGGGAGGTGGGGTGGTGGTGGTGGTGGTGGTGGGGTAGATGCAGGCCGTGGGTTCGAGCCTGAAGCCATGTTTCCCCCTCAGTCCCCGAATGGACGTCCCAGAGGAGTTCCCTGCTGAGTTCCGTTACCTGGCAGGTGACAAGAGCCCCTGGCAGGTGACTCCGTGGCTTCTCCAGCACGGTCGCGGCTCCGGGATAGGAATGCATGGGCCTGCGGACATAGTTAATGTAGTTGATTGAAGTTCAAGAGTGAGATAGAGCCGCATCTGTACTGGAATGGCAAAGAGGCCAGTTAGGGCAGCATAAAGGCTTCCCGGTTTCCAGTCTTCTTTCTGTTAAGCAGCCAGGCTCAAATCTGGATCCCCCAGGGAGTATGGCAGCTTTATTTCTCATACTGACAAGGGAAGTCTAAATGTCAAAAAAAAAAAAAAAAAATCGGACTTGAACACAACAGGTGCTGGTGAGCGGAGCCCACCTCATCTGATGTCAACAATTTTCAGTCAGTCACAGCTACATTTATCATGACAAGAGTTCTTGCCTAGAACGTGGGCCCTGTCGTTGGTGCTTTTATCGTTTGTTCTGCAGGGTACTGGCCCACCTTTTTGGCACTGCAGCCTTTCTGTTTCTCCTGTCCCTGGGCAATTTCTCCCTTCTGTCAGAGGCTCTGGGATTCCAGTCAGCGAGCATGTGAGCCCCAGCTGTGTGCCAGGTACTTTGGTAGGCAAAAGGAAACAGGATGCACTAAGAATCCACTAGGGATGTACATTCTGCTTTTAAACAGCCCAGAGCTATCGGTTTTTCAAAAGTGTAAACGAATGAACAGCTTTATAAAGTGGGTTTCCAGAAGGGGCAGGTGGTGGGGGTGGGAGTGGGGTGTGGAAACCTTGGATATATTCTTAGGTGTACACCAGTTTTTATTTTAAAGATTGTATAAAAGAGAACTAACAACTAATGTAAGTTTAGTCTGCTTAGTGCTGTGATGTTTCTGGGTCCAAATGGTGCATCAAGTTGCACTGGTTCACAGCCAGTGTGGTTCACCAATTTCATTGGCCCAGGCCATGAGAATAACTGAGACAGAGTTAGTCTGTGACAGATTCCTGTTAAGTGAAGGTCCGTGGGACATCACTGTACTCTCAAAAAAAAAAAAAAAAATAACGGGACATATGAGAACATATCAACCAACTATAGGTAACCTTTATTGAACGTTGGTAGGAGCCGGCATAATTCTTAGCACTTTACATGTATTGATCCATTTAATCTTGATGAGCTAAGAATTGTTATTATTTTTTATTTAATTTTGAGACACACACACACACACACACACACACAAAGTGTGAGCAGGGGAGGGGCAGAGAGAGAGAGAGGGAGACACAAAATCTGAGGCAGGCTGCAGGCTCTGAGCTGTCAGCACAGAGCGTGACGCAGAGCTTGAACCCACAAACTGAGTGATTATGACCTGAACTGAACGAAGTCCGACGCTTAATCGACTGAGCCACCCAGGCCCCTTGAGATAGGAATTAATTTTAAGCAGCAGGATGGTGAGAGATGACATGGGGGGGGGGTTCACCAGGCAGGTCTGGTTTGGTACCTTACCACAGTCATTTGCTAGTGTTGGGGACTTGGACAGGTTACTTTTTCTGGCTTCCGGTTCTACCTGCTACCCACCCCACAACACGGTTAGAAGAATGAAATGAGTTAATGTCTGTAAAGCATTTAAAATGCTATTTGTGTAGTCTGTTATTACAGTAAATGAAGTGACAAGTTGGATAACTTGCCCAGTGTCACACACGGAATAAGTGGCAGAGCAGAGATATCATGTGGCCAATAGTTTTAGAAATACCCTGGAGATAACGGATGACGATGGGGGAGAAGAAGGGGAAAAATAGTTGGGGTGAAGGAAGGAGGCAAACCATGAGAGACTCTTGAATGCTGAGAACAAACTGAGGGCTGATGGGGTGTGGGAGAGGGGAAGGGGGTGATGGGGTGGGAGAGGGTGAAGGGAGGAGGGCACTTGTTGGGATGAGCACTGGGTGTTATAGAAACCAACTTGACAATAAACTATTTAAGGAAAAAGAAAAAAAAGAAAGAAAGAAAGAAAGAAATACCCCGGAGTTGAAATCAGACCAAACAAAAAATGAAACTATCACTATAGCAATCCATACCATATTCACTACTAGGGTCAATTTAACTTCAACAAAGCATTATCATTAATTTTAATTTTAAATGTTATTGATTTCATACTTTTATATGCATTTAATTTGTGAAATTTTTTTATAGTTGAATAGAGTTCATAAGCAAAGTTTATATTTGTACTCATAAGAATCATTTTTCTTCAGTGGGTTGGTAGCATTGTTAATGTTTTTTTTTTTTTTGTTTTCCCTTTGATACATTTCTGAACTTGGAGAAGTACTAGATTAGTCAGCACTAGTAATTGGAACTGACAATAAATTTTCAGCCAAAGTGTGACCTGTCATGTTGGCCAATCTCAAATAAACTCAGCACATTTTTTAGTATCTCTCTTGCACCTGTCGCTGCCCTCCAGAAGTTAAGTGGATTGCAAATGAGATGTAAAATCCAGAGAATACTGCACATTGCTTCTGGACACTTGTAGAACAATTTCTTCTTCAATTGAATTCATATGCTAGGTTATTTACAGATTATCTCTTTATTGGAACATCAAGAAGAAGTTCCAGATAAACTGAGAAACTGGTTTATACCACATATATATTTCACAGTTAATGATGGCATCCATTTTACAACATGGAAGAAGAGAAAATTGAAATCACTGAAGGACATTTCACGGGTTTATATTAGGTGTAGATTGACTGGCCCATTTTTTTTAAAGTTCTGATATCTTTTTTGTTAAGGACTGAGGAAGCACTATTCCAAAATAAATGAAACCTTCCTTTAAGGGTATAAACCGGAAGATCTTCTGTTACTTATCTTGTTTCGTACCCGAAGTCTCTAGGATTGTGGACTTAGCAAGGAAGGAAATGTATTTACAATTTTTTTTTCATTATTTCCATAAAAGGGGCTATGTAACAGACTTGGACAATAAGGTGTATTTCACCAACCATATTTAAGTATAATTAAAGTATAATAAATGGTGCATATTTAAAGTATATTCCAGACTTTCTCTATTTTCCTACTTATGTCAGTAAGTAGGGAAAATCAAATTAGAAACAATCACAAAGTTTTCCTCTGCGGGTATTTTAATCATTTTTCCCAAAAAACTGTTTTCCAAAATCTGGAAGCCCAAACAGTTTGAAAAAATTTTTTCATCCTGTTTCTTGCATTTCAGAAGGCTAACTGGTACTCAGTGGTATGTATGTGTACAGCACATCTTTTATTTACTTGTTTTAAATTGCTCGCTGACAGGGCATATGTAACTTAGATTGTTGGCTATTGGGCTAAACATTTTATAGAACACTGACCTGTTCTCTCAAGTGAGCTATAATCCCCAGGCTGCCCGTAACACGTAGCATGCTTTAACATGCTCACAGTCCCTATGGTGTTCTCCCTTTACTGCATAAACAGCTCCTGATTAGATGGAAAAGAACTTCAATTATTTCTCACTGGATAATGGAAATCAACTGAAGCATCTTCCTCAGGTGAAATTGGGGTGCTGGAGTTTTTGTTCTGTTGTAATTCCTTTCTAAAGACATGGGAGAAAGTCTCTGATGAGAAGTCCAGCTATGGATAATGTGCATGTAAGCTTGCTCATGTGCTTGAGGGCTTTCTACTCATTCTGGAGCCCCTCAGCCAGTGGTACTAACTGCCCTCAGATGGAGTAGGAGGGTTGGAAAAATGCATTATTTACAAGGTAGCTGCTGTCATAATCCAGGGACTTGTAGATCATTCACTTGACGTATTTCCCCAGCAGAGCTATTTTGCTGTCAATCTCAGAGACATTTCTCTGCCTATTCCCTGTTGGTGTGAGACAACCAGAAGGAAGCATGCTTATCTTTATTCTGCATTCCACATTTAACTCTGGAAAATGAGCAGAATTTAGCATCTTCTTGAACTGTAATTTTCAATTAAAAGAGAAATAATTCCTAGCTGCGGGATGCTCCTATTCTTTTATGTCCTTTTTGGAGGAGAGGCTTATCTCATCCTTTCTTCCTGAGAACATATAATTTCATTTGTCTCGTCCCTGTCAAACCAGAAATTTTTTGGCAGATTGAGTGGCTGACTCTTATTAAGGATGATAATAGCAACGTTCTCTCTTGCAACTACTTGCTTCTGTCAGTATGCCTTACAGAAGACTGGAAAAACCTGACAGTTGTAGCCCAATTATGGCTTATTTCCAAATTTACAAAGGACTAACCTTCAGGTTTATGTTAGAGGACTTTCAGTATGAGAGCCTGAGTACTGACTGTAAGGCACTTTTATATGGAACCAGGCATTAAAGATATGTTTACCTAAGCATTTCTAAACCAAGAATTCTATTATAAGTACGTTGCCATCCATTCACGGGGCCTAGTGATGATAGAGTATAAAATACTGACTGTATTTTGAACTCCAATTAGTACATTGACTGGAATTTAAGCTGTAGATGGTGGGTTGGACTAGATGCCCTTTAAGATTTCAGTATTAAGTGTCTTATTTATGCTAGATTTCGGTACTCAGAGCCTTATTTATGCTTCGTGGTTACTGCATCGCTGCCAAAAGGAAAATATGGCTAATTTAATATACTCTAAGGTCAGTGGAAGTAAAAACAAGATGGAGCTATTTTAGTTACTATAAATCTCTTCTTCTGGGTAATTACTTCGTGGAAAAAATACTCCATGTTGATGCTTTGTTTCTTAACGGTCTAACGAGACTAGTTTTAGTTTTACATGTAATCCTTTAAAGTTTGTTTCCATGATGTTAGTTAGATTCTTTTTCTTTTACAATGATAAATAACCTTATTTTACATTTTCTTCCTTCCGTCCTTTTTCTTCTTTTTAAGGTACTGTTCAAGAAGCAGGAACACTATTAGCCAGCAAGAATGTCCGTGTCAACTGTTTGGATGAGGTAAAAATTAAAAAGCTGAATGAAGGGCTTTACTTTCTATGAGAATGGGTAACATAAAATATAATAGTAAGAGTTCTTATCTAGCATTTGTTGTGATTAAGTTGTACTGATCTCTAAACCAAGTGTAAGCAGGCAGTTTACAAAAGACAAATAAGGATGTAAAAACATGTTTAATTTTATTAATAATCAAATAAGCCCAAATAAGGGGTGCCTGAGTGGCTCAGTCGGTTGAGTTTCTAACTTTGGCTCAGGTCATGATCTCTAGGTTCGTGGGTTCGAGCCCCACATCAGGCTCTGTGCTGAATGCTTGCTCAGAGCCTGGAGCCTGTTTTGGAATCTGTGTCTCTTCTCTCAGCCCCTCCCCTGCTCACACTTTGTCTCACTCCATCTCTCAAAAATAAATAAATGTAAGAAAATTAAAAAAAAATAAGTCCAAATGAAACCACATAATATCATTTCTTGTAAAGTGTGGGAAACATTGGACTTTTTACATACTAATGGATTGGGTGTAAATTGGCATCACATTCCAGAGAAAATTTTAGAATATGTGTCATTTTAAAATGTGCGTACTTTTGATACAGCAATTCTACTTCTAGGGAAAGTTAACTAAACCTAACCTCAACTTTCTAGTACAATTGCTTTCCAAAATAACTTTCTGCAATGCAGGTGATGTCTGTTCTGAGCTATCAGATATCAGATACAGTGGAGTTCTAGTGCTGGAAAGGTAACTGAACATCGCTTGCTCATGCAGAAGGGGAAGGGGTTTTTATAAAACTGCCGAAACACCTTTGAGAAACCACTAGATTAAGTAGAAAAAAGTAATACAGGGAACAGAAAATTTGGATAACGAATTGACAGACAATGTACTGTATGTAAGATAGAAAAAAACCCAGCACATTTTCTTTTACATGGAACATTGGTAAAAATGAGTCTATGTATTATACTATCTTATAAAGGAAATTTTAGCTAATTTCAAAGGAATTAATGCAGTAGAGGATGTTGTAAACAAATAAAAATATGATCCAAATAATAAAACAACTTGAAAAATTAATTTTAACTCTATATAATTCTTGTTTAAAAGAAGAAATAGAAATTTTCTACTATTTAGAACTGAAAACAACATTTATCACAAGCTGCTGTTTGTCAAAAGCTGTGTTATGTGGCCAAAGTGATATTTAGAGGAAATTTGCATTTGCCACACTTACTATTATTATTATTTTGCAACATTTATTATTGTACTTTCAACCTGTATGGTATTTGGAGCTTTCAAGTAAAAAATTTTTTTAAAAGATTAAGGTATGCTCAGAGAATAAAAGAAAGGAGGCAATGAACTAAAATAGAAATAAACATTCTAAAAAACCATCAAGCACAAGCAACAGAAGAAAAAAATTAAAAACATTTGTGCTTCAAGGTATACCATTAAAAAAGTGAAGATATAATCCCACAGAATGGTTTTTCAAATCCTATCCAATAAGGGAATTGTAACTAGAAGCTTTTATGAACTCCTACAACTCAATAATAAAAAAAGACAAATGACACTATTAAATACTGGGCAGAGGACCTAAATAGATATTGCTCCAAAAAGATACTCAAATGACCAACGTGCACATGAAAAAATGCTCAGTATTAGCTGCCAGGGAACTGTAAATCAAAACGACACCACGGCACACCCACCAGGATGGGTATATTAAAAACGATAAATAATAAACATTATTGAGGTTATAGAGAAATAGGAACCCTCATTGGTTGTTGGTGGGTAAATGGTACAGCCAGTCTGGAAAACAGGTTGGCTGTTCCTCCTTTGATTAAACATAAAGTTTTCATATGGCCCAGCATCATAGGTATATACCTAGGAAAAATAAGGCATATGTTAACACAAAAACTTGCTCACGAATGTTTATAGCAGCATTATTCTTAATAGCCAAAGTTGGAAACAAACCAAATGTCCATCAGCTGATGAGTAGTTAAGCAAAATATAGTATATCTGTACAGTGGAAAAGTCCTTCATAAAAGGGATGAAAGACTGGTAAATGCTGCAACATGGATGAACCTTGAAAACCTTTGCCAAGTCAAAGGAGCAGTCACAAAATACTAAATATTATATGGTTCCATTTGTAGGAGATGTCCCAAATAAGCAAACCCATAGGGACAGAAAGTAAATTAGTGGTTGCTTAGGTCTGAGTAAGAGGGTGGGGGGGAGGGGTCCCTGATAATGCATATATGGTTTTTTCTGGGGGAAATAAAAAATATTCTAAAATTGCTTGTGGTGATGCTTGTACAACTCTGCAAATATACTGAAAACTAATTGTATTTATTAAATGGGTGAATTATATGGTATGTGAATTCTATATCTCAAAAAAGCTATTTCAAAAGGAAAGAAAAAACAAAGTTATCAACATAAGATCAAAATATCATATACACTCTGGAAAATATAAGCCAGAAAATAATGTATATAAGTACCAAGAAAGTAAGAGACGACAGCAGTTATAAAGGAAATTTTCGTAAGTCTTTGTGTTGAAGCCAACATATATGAAAACCCATATAAAAGTAACTTCATAGAAAAACAAAAATGAATATATTAATCTCATATAGAAGTAGAAAAACCAGAATAATTAAGGGAAATTTGTGTAACTATATTTAAATGCCAACCTCTTCCTAAAGCTGCAAAGCAGAGTATGCTTTATAAAACCTTCAAGGACTTCTTATTTTATACAAATTGCACTGTTAGTTCATAAAAAAATGGGAAGATACCCAACTCATTTGATAAGACTAGTGTAACACTGATGCCAAAATAGGAAAAAGCCCAAGAAAACCTTGGGCCCAATTCAGCTTATAACTCAGATGCAAAAACACTAAGATACTAGCAAATTGATCCAGTAGTACATCAAAAGAATAATTAAACATAATAACCAAGAAGGTTTCTCCAAAACTGGTAGGATGGTTCAGTTTTAGAAAATGTTTCAATATAATCCATTATATTACAGAATAAAAGAAAATCACCTATGATCAGGTCAACAGATGCTATAATACAATTGATAACATCTAGCCTACATTGATGGTAAAAGCTCTTAACAGATTAGGATAGAATAGGGTTTTTTTGGGTAACTTAATAAAAGATTTGTGGAAACCTTCCACAAATAGTAGCATCCTGCTTAATGTTAAAACATTAGACACACTTTCATATTTAATGGTAAAACCTTAGAAACATGAGGAAAAGGACAAGGAGATTCCTGAAGATTCTGAGAGCAAACTACAGACAGATTTGGCCTTCTTGATGTTCCTTGAAGGCTATACTCTTCTGAAAGTATCGGACTTGCATTCCCTTTACCTGGAGTCTTCCTTTAGTTATTTAAATCCTCTGTGTTTTCACTTCCTCAGGAAAGGATTTGTTCAAATGCTACCTACTTAGAAGGACATTTCTTAAATGTCCTTTATTTAAAAATAATAATTTCTTTCTCTCTGACATTCTGTTTGCTTCTTACTTACTCAATGTTCCTTCCCTATTGCGCCTATATTACCCCTGCCTTACCACCTCAACTAAAATTTAGATGTCAGGGACTCAGACTGGAGGAGCATGGAATTTATTCATTGCTATCCACAGTGCATAAACCTGTGTCTGAGATATCTTAGGCACTTTATAAAGATAATGCATAGTAATCATTGCATTCAAAATTTGTAATTTTTTGTTCTAAGTTCTTATAAACCAAAATTGAACTAAGATAGGCAAGTATAGGTGATATCCACTTACTTGAAAGGTTTATATATATTTCCTAGTAAGTTACAAATATAGAATCATTACATTGCATACTTGAAATTAATACAGTGTTGCATGTCATTTATACCTCAGTAAAGGAAAGAAAAAGAAATCCTATAAATTATCACTTAACACATGTTTGGCTTCTGTTACCTAGGATCATCCAGGCCAGCACTGAAATTTGATATGGGAAAAGCATACACTGTGTTACAATCATGACAAAGATAACCGATTCAGAGATTGCACAGCAAATGATATAATTGGGTTTGGCTCATTACCTCTTTAATAAAATGCTCTCGTTGATTAGCTTTGAAAAACAATCCCTGTTACAAAGACCGCTGATAAATAAGAAAAAGAGGAGAGAGAAAGAAAAATTAAGAGAGAAGAAAGCAGAAAGGGAATATGAGGAAACAGAAAGGCAGACAGGTAAATGGACAGATCAACTGAGAGGACAGTTAAAACATTAGGAGACATAGAAAAATGAAGACACTTTGCAATGTGAGATCCAAAAACTTTGCACATCTCCTTTGTTCTTAAGCATCTTTTTTTTCAAGTTGTGTTGAAAGCTGCTTTAGGGTTATTTATTTATTTACTTATTTATTTAAAATCTACAGGATGGTTCTGCAGTGTCAGACTTACACACTCAGAACTAGATAACCTTGTATGATTGGATTGGTGTGTGATTGGATTGGATTACTGTGTGATTGATCGCCTAGTTGTCTGTACTGTGTCCTTCCCTTCCCCCCAAGCTGCACCTAGCTTTTTATGTCTAGGGTATAGCATCCTACAGGGCCTGCCATCCTAGTCATGCATGCTCTGGGTGCATTTTTGTCTCAATCAGAAGGTAATAACCATATACTTCATTCCCACTTACTCAAAGCTGCGTCTGTGTAGTAAGATCTTGATTACCCATGCCCACCTGAACCACTCCCAATCTTTAAATACCTCATCCTTGTAGATACTCCCAACAAAGGGAGTCTTAACACTATAATCTTATCAGGTTTTTATTGCTCTCAAGAAACATTGGCTACTCCTGCTAAGATGTCTCTTGTCCGGCCCCTTGCAAGGTCTCAGCCTTCCTATGATTCTCACATCAGTATCACTTTGAGAATATTGATGGCTCGTGTTCATAATCATAGTGTGGAGTCAAAGAACAATTCACATTATGTTGACATTCTAAGATGGACTACAGTAAGAGATTCTGCGTTTCAGAGAAGTCTTCATCCAAAACAACTTTGAAATTCTAGCACTTAGAGTTTACCCTGGTGTACTTTGAAAATCCACTTAGAGAACACCTTGCTCGTTTATCTACCATGTAGCAATCAGATACTCAGAACAAATAAGGTTGGATGTTTTACGGTTATGCACAAAACATGGAGACTAAACAATGTAGTGTGAATACTACCAATCATTTCTTGATATTTATACAGTCATATATATGATCAAGTCAGATATATAATCAAAATCTAAATGTTGTTTGGGGGATCATTTTAAAAATGAAACTATTATAATATACATTTCCTGCATATTGTTTTTCTCATTAGCAGTAATTCATGGAAATTTCTCCAAATCAATAGATACATATACATTCAGTCAAGAGCTTCATGATTATTCTTTTCTGTGATTATGGTTTACATGTGGATACAACATGCTTTATTCTGTTTATTCTTTCTTTTTGATGGGCATTCTGATTGTTTGAGATGTTTTTGTTTATTGTTTTCATGTTTATACATTTGTATCTGTTGGTTCATTTGTTTTGCCAGTAGCTAAGTACGTGTGGGAGAGATGCAGTCCCGGATAATCTAGGTTCTGGTGCCTACCTGGCCATTTAACTAGTGATGAGGTGGAGCAAATCTTCTCTGAATCTGTTTGCTAACCTATAAAAAAAAATCAAATAACAAAACCATTATTTTTGCTCAGTAGTTTATGGAATATCCATGTGAGAAAGTCACCAAACATAAAAGTACTTTACCGATTATAAAGATGAGTTTATTAATTCGTGTTTCTTATATGTTTTTAATTTAATTTCAGGAGTTGTTCATAGGGGAAAAGGTAAATAAGTATAATTAATACTTTTTCCTTTTTTGTAACAGAATGGAATGACTCCTCTAATGCACGCTGCATATAAGGGAAAACTTGATATGTGCAGATTGCTCTTGCGACATGGAGCTGATGTAAACTGTCATCAACACGAACATGGATACACAGCCCTCATGTTTGCTGCACTTTCAGGTGTAGTTTTAGAATTAATTCTAATATATTATTATCAGCTGCCTGTGCAAAATTTGTATAAATACGTAGGTACTTTTAAATTAAATGTTTTTTATTATAGTAATTTTGAGGTCAGTTCTTATAGGAAATGTGGGAGTTGGGTTTTGAAAAGTTGTAATGTATAAAATATGTTATATAGTTAATTTGGTGATATGTTTCTTTGCTTATTTAAATAGCCTGATTGTATTGACAGTATAATTTGTGTAGAGTTAAGGAGTTGGATCATTATTTTTTTCAAGAGAGTTCTGTTAATGTTCTGTTTCTTTGTATTTTGAAATAGTATGAAAACTTCTTTGGTCTCAAAGAAACTAACTGCTATGATAGAACTGTCTGTTTGCTTCACTGACATTTATGTGCAAAAAAATGCTCTTCCAATTAGAAAATGACTTTGATGTGTGAATAAAGACAATTGGGAAATATTTAAAATTAAGTGCAGTCATCTGTATTTGTAGGTTTTTTTTTTTTTTTAAGAAAATGAAGACGTAATATAATACTCTCATACCTTAAAAGCAGTCATCTGTATTTTTATAATCCTAGAATAGGAAATCATTTCTGGGGGAAGGGGTGGGGACAGTTTAAATGCATGATGGGGATTAAGGAATGCCCTTGTTATGACGAGCACTGGGTATTGTATGGAAGTGATGAATCACCAAAATGAATATTGCACTGTATGTTAACTAGCTGAAATTTAAATAAAAACCTGGAGGGGGAGAAAAGAAGGAAAGCCTTTCTAAGTGTGACATATAATATACAGAATATAAAAAGGACAACATTGACCAATTTGGTTAGATATAATTTTAGAATTTCCAAATGTAGAATATACCAATATATAGAGTAAAGTACAAATGAAAAACTAAGGAAAATATTCATTACATATCATAAAGGGTCTTATTATATATCAGGAGTTCTCATAAATCATTTAGAAACAAGTACTGCAATAGAAAATTGGACAGGAAAAAAAGAAAAAAATTGGACAGAAAATTGAACAGAGAACAAAAGACATAGAACTGGCTCATAAGCATATAAAATATTTTCACCAATTAGCAAAGAAATGCAAATTAGAAAAATAAATGGTCATTTGTCACTTACTGTATTGGCGGAGGTTAAGAAAGAGTGATCACGTCCAGCATCAGCATAGGGCTTTTTCTGCACCATTTTTGGCATATACACATCTCCCTAACCTGCTGCTGGAAGTCAGCTTGGCAAAATGCCTTTAAAATAAGCATATCTTTGATTCTGCAGTGTTTTCCAGGAACTCTTCCAACCTGCAGAAATTAATGGAAAATGCTGGTCACTAAGTATAGTTTATAATAGCAAAATATCTGTGATGAATGTATTAGCAATAAAATGCAAAAAGAATAAAGGCAAATGATAGACTGTCACCTGCTAAATCATTATTCCAGGTCCGATGGGTATGAAGATTGGAATGGGTTAGTAGATATTAAGTGGAGACTTTTCATCTTATTACTCTTTGTTGTTGGTATTTTTTGTTTGTTTTGAATTTATATATTATCAGTAAAAAAATACATATTGTGTTTTGTTTAAAAAAAAGTGATAATTCCATACCATTTTTGGAATGCCTAATGTTTTTTCCCAAAATATGAGGTTAATCTCTATGTGGGTTTTTGAATTATTTTACTCTTGACTGTGGTTATGATTTACATTTTAAATACAAAGAAAATATTCACAAGATAGAAACCTGAAACTCAGTAAGGAAAAGGGGTACAGATCATTTAGAAGGACGCATTTAATTTTGGTGTTCCTGAATACTAACAGATACGTTCCCTTCTAACATCAGGTAACAAAGACATCACGTGGGTAATGTTAGAAGCTGGTGCTGAGACAGATGTTGTCAACTCTGTAGGAAGAACAGCAGCTCAGATGGCAGCCTTTGTGGGTGAGTTTTTATGGCATTTTTAAAATGAGGTTGTATCCCAGAAATGCTGATGCATAGGAGCACATGTACCCCAATGTTCATAGCAGCACTCTCCACAATAGCTAAAACATGGAAAGAGCCTAAGTGTCCATCAACAGATGAATGGATCAAGAAGATGTGGTTTATCTATACCATGGAATACTACATGGCAATGAGAAACAATGAAATCTGGCCATGTGTAGCCACATGGATGGACCTTGAGGGTGTTATGCTGAGCGAAATAAGTCAGGCAGAGAAGGACAAATACCATATGTTTGCACGTATAGGAGGATTAGGAGGAACTTGACGGAGGAACAAGGGGGAGAAGAAGGGGGGAAATGGTGGGGGAAAGGGAGAGAGGCAAACCATGAGAGACTCTTGAATGCTGACAAAAACTGAGGACTGATGGATGTGTGGGGGAGGGGGGATGGGCATGGAGGAGGACACTTGTGGGGATGAACACTGAGTGTTATGTGGAAACTAATTTGACAATAAACTATTTGTAAAAAAAAATAAAATAAAATAAAATGAGGTTGTATCCAAAATGTCCTCCATGCATAAATAGCACTTTGCTTCTCAGTGTACAAATACTGTCATGTTTATTTTAGGAAAAAGCAAAATAGGGGCCCCTGGGTAGCTCAGGTTAAGCGTTCAACTGTGGCTCAGGTCATGATCTCACAGTTTGTGGGTTCTAGCCCCACACCGGGCTCTGTGCTGACAGCTAGCTCAGAGCCTGGAGCTTGCTTCAGATTCTGTGTCTCCCTCTCTCTCTGACCCTCCTGTGCTCACGCTCTCTCTCTCTCAAAAATAAATTGAAAAATTTTTTAAAAATAAGAAAATAAAAAAGTAAAATGTTTACAGTTCACCAGGTTTTGTCTGACTTAATGAAATATCCAGTGACTCTTTGGAGAAAATGAGCAAGCTATCTTGAATTTCCACCTTGTGAGATACAAAGAATAGTGGGACCATTTTGGTTGTAGTTGAATGCTTTGAGGACTATATCTTATTTCTCTAAAGGAAGTAGTTTAACCTAAAGTCAAGAACATGAACTGTGAAGTCAACAATCCTCAACTGAAATCCTGACTGTACCAGTCAGTAGCGGGTCACTTAATTATTCCAACCTTTACTTTCTTCATTGTAACATGGTTCATGGTTATTGAAAGGATTAAATGAGATGTTGACTTTGGGAGCTTTACGGGTAGCACTAAATACATGTCATAGTTACTGTTGTGAATAAAAATGACAACAATGCAAGTTTTTCATAGGAAGGAGCATTAATAATAATATAGTATATAGCTGTTGCATTATCATCCTCATCAAGCACAAACATTTATTGTGTGTGCCCAGGATTTCTTACCATTAGTCGTGTTCCTGGACATAATATGAGGGGTTTGGAAGAGAGTGGCGTGAATATTTGGCCATTGGTGTTTTACTTCCACTGTGTTAGCAGTTGTCCAAAAATAGACAAGCAAGTATATAAATATCTGATTTATTGGGAATGTAGCAAGTGGCCTCTGTAGGACTGATAAATCATTAAACAAATACTTGTTGTTTGCAACCGATATACCAAGCACCACTCTGGGTGCTTTGGGGTGACAGTGGTGAATGAGACAGACAGAGGCTCCGCGTGTGTTCCTGCAGTTAGAAGCTAATAGCAATGACAACCATTGTGAAAGTACATTTCAAGGTACAGCTTAAGGGTTTCATAGAAATGCATCAAAGAGAGGGATCTTCTAGCCTATTCCAAAGGGGTTTTGAGATAATTTAAGCTGTGGGAATTAGTCTCATACAGGAAGCAGTAACTATGTATTTTGTTATTGAATTATCTCAAAACACTAATAGTAGCTACCAGTCATTAAGTCATGTGTCAGCTCTGTGAGAGCAAATATTCTTATTTTATCTCAATTTCAGGAGGATTTAAGTATGGTCATAGAGTTCAAATTCAGAGAAATATTTATCTCCCACAGTTAGACTTTCCCTAGTTGCCCTCAGTTCACCACTAGGCTTATTTTGAGGGTGTCAGTACAAAGGGCACGTAAGACTCATCTAAGAATCTTGGTTCTCACATTTTAGTTCATGTCTGCTGCTAATTCATTACAAGATTATAGGCACATCCCTTCTCTGCAGGACTCTTCTGATCTGTGCCATGAGGACTAGCAATTAGATGAAGTGAGGTTCTACTGAACTCTCCTAATTTTCATCATGTCCACAATGTAGCAAATGAGAGCTGAGGCAGAGGTTGGGTAACTCTCCTCAGGTCACAGGGCTGGAAGCGGAGAAGTCTGTTCTTTCGCACGTGAATACAATGACCTTTTCTTTTCCTTTCTCTTAACACTACGATAGCCATAGAAATCTAAGGTAGAAATTGACCAGAGTCCCATTCTAAAATACGAGTGATGTTTTCATCCCATTTTAAACAATATAAATTAATTTCACAGACAAAAATTAAACCCTTTTTGTCAACACAATATTTTTCATTATAGGTAGTCATTTAAAAAAGTCATCCTTGGGGCGCCTGGGTGGCTTAGTCGGTTAAGCGTCCGACTTTCGCTTAGGTCATGATCTCGCGGTTCGTGGGTTCGAGCCCCGCGTCGGGCTCTGTGCTGACTGCCAGCTCAGAGCCTGGAGCCTGTTTCAGTCTGTGACTCCC